>NC_134515.1:2962838-3227838 GCF_027942865.1 Odontesthes bonariensis
AACTATGAATGAATGTCGCGTTTTCGATCCGCTCCGGACTAACGTTGGTGAATCTGAACCCAGCAACGTTAGCAACGTTAGCAATGTTAGCATGTCCTCGGCTAACACTGCAGACTGGCTCAGAGCCAGAGGCTGGTGGTACTACCCCCAGTTCACCTCTACCTCCAGCTTCTCCTTTCACCAGAGCAGGGAAGAGTTAAATTACCCAGGCCAGGATAGACCAATGTGGACCTCACCGTTGTTGGGTTTGTAAGGTCATGACTCGTGTTACTTCTAAACTAAACAAAGTTGATGCTAATCGACCGGTTTGTTGTCCTTTTCTCCAAATGAGAACCGATAAGGGAACCGACAAAGAACCGAATCGTTAAGCAGAATCGAAAATGGAATTGGAATCGTAAAAATCTTATCAATTCCCATCCCTACCGGTGAGCCACACTTTATTCAGTGTTCACACAAAATAACATTAAAACATGCAGGTTGGTCAACATGTCCGCCATCCCTGCAGAAGATGCTAGCAGTTTTAGCATTTAGCATGTAGAGTTACAAAGCAAAGTATTGAACAGTTTGAATATTAAAATTCTGCCAGAAGGACAGAAAATCGTCTGAAGTTACTGTGGCCGAAATCACTCAAAGCAGCAGACATCCAAGAAGTCCCGATTCAACCCTCATTTCTTTATATATTTATTCCAAGCAGAGAGTTTTTCTCTGTTAAGCCACTGAACTCGGGAAAAAGGCTCCTAACTCAAGGGATGAACCAGTGTTGTGTCCAACTTAGCAAAGAAGCCACTTTAAACTGGATCTTTAGGCACTTTGTTCCCAGCAGCCTGTCACACATTCTCCTCCAGTAAAAGTGAAAAACAGGATTTTATATCACCAAACAGGAATAAAATTCACTCAGATTTGGAGTCAGACGAGCAACATTAATTTACTCAAATAGGGTCCTAAAATGAACATAAACAGACATTTAATTATAATTTCTTGTATAATAATTAATTTCCAACCATATTTGTATGACTTTGACAGCCATATTAAGTATTTTATGTGGTATTTGAAGCATTTTGGTCACGAGGCGCCTCTCATTTCTTTATATTTTGCATTCAAGCAGCTTAAGTGATCTTCAGCAATAGTTTCAACACTTTCTGAAGGTTTTTCATCGTTTTTATTTGGACATTTTCTGCTTTTTCCCCTCATTTTCAGTCTGTTTTTTCTTTGTTAAGCCACGTAACTCTGAGCTATGAACCATTCAGACAGGAAAAAGGCTCCTAACTCAAGGGATGAACCAGTGTTGTGTCCAACTTAGCAAAGAAGCCACTTTAAACTGGATCTTTAGGCACTTTGTTCCCAGCAGCCTGTCACAGAGACACATCATTTGTTCCCATTTCTTTAGTTGCATCTGTGAAAAACAGCAAAGATAACAGTTTTTAAAAAATATATATATTTATTGTTTTTTTTACGTTAAAATAACAACATCCAACAATTTAAACATCCAAAACATTTGGCAGTAAAGAAAATAATAATTAAATGATTAAAAAAGATACATTAAACCGCAGTAATTAGTCAGCAAATTACTATTTGCTAATAGTAATAATAGCAAATAGTAATTTGTGAATATGAAATAATGAAAATAATAAAAATAAATCAGAAAATAAACACATATATAAATAAAAAAAAGAAGAAGAAGAAATTTTAAAAAGTATTCCAAATGTAGGTTACAGCTTACACTCCCAACAACAAATTAAATAATTTTCATTATCTCATTCTCCCTCAACAGTTCCAGAAATATCCTCCGAATATCATAAAATTCTGAAGCCCTCTTTCTAACAATATAGGTCAGTTTCTCAAGAGCCAAACTCCATGTTAAGTTATTTAACCAGCGGGTAAAAGAGGGGCAACCAGCATTCTTCCAGCATAATGCAACACAGCGTTTGGTCCGCAGTAAACAAAGGTCGGCCATTTTCCTTTAAGATAACACAGTGTGACAGACAGAAAACAGGATTTCTGCAGCAACAAGGTGATTCCCAAAGAGCTGTTAGCTGAAAACTTGGCATATCTCAGCATGGTGTGCAGCGTGTCCTTAAAACATTTGAGGAAACTGGACAAGTGGAGGACAGAAGAAGAAGTGTCAGGCCTAAAGAACTATCTCCAGCAGATGAACAGGATCTGAAAGTGATGTCCTTAAAGGGGAACTTCGGTATTTTCAACATTAAGCCTCTTTTTTGAGTCGTCTGCAATGTTTTAGAACCCCCCTCACCGCTTTTTTGATGTTTACTGCTGTCTCCGGTATTTGCCTAATTTTGATTCTTCTCAACCTGCTTCAGAAATGCTTCAGAATAACTACCAAGTTTTCAATTATTTTCAAAAATTTAACCCTTTAGATGCCAATTTGAACTTTTTAGCCCAAATTTTAAACCTTTAAGGTGCCAGTATTTTCAAGATATGGAATACAAAGTGGAATTATTGAGTAGGGATAATTATGGTCTGGGACAAAAATGTCCCCTTTAAGAAATTAAGTTGTGTATAAAATCAGGTATGAGGGTCAAGGAAGGGAAACAGGGAGAAAAGGCTGAGCTGTGCCAAAGGACACAAGAAGTGGGCTGAAAATCAGTGGCAGCAGGTCTGATGGAGGGATGAATCCTCCCCAGAGCCCGGAGCTCAACTTTATTATTCTTTTCATGACAAAATATAAAGAATGAGGAGACTTTTCCACAGTAATCTATTTATAGGAAATGAAATAACATCCAACAAATTTGAAGAGATTAACGAGAGAGTTAATATTTTGTCATCCTCACCTTTAGATGTAGTTGTTGCTGAACTCCAACTCACTGATGCTAGAATGCTAAGCTAAATGCACTAAAACACGAAGCTGAAAAAAAGTCCCGTCAGAGAACGGCATCAACATCTAACCAGCACTCATGGAGCTGATCAACTTGTTCATGTTTTTGTTTGTTAAAGATCCTGCCTTAAAGCAAGTGGTGCGACTGAGGCTGGCGGGGAGCTCCTCTCTGGACCTGAACGACCCTGCTGTGCTGGAAGACCTGCTGAAGAAGGTGAAACACGTCCCAGAATAATGCTCAGAGATCAGCTTACACGGCCCCTGAAAGGCTTCAGTTCCTGTACGTCTGGGCAGCACGAGCGTGGTTAGCTTATAAAAGTGGTTTGGATCTGGAGTCATGCTCACAGAACCAGGGCCGCTGACAGGTTTGGCTGGGCCCGGGACAAAATTCTCTGAATGCCCCCCCCCCCAGTCTAAAGGAAAGTTACAGGCTACCCCAAAACGTCACGTTTATAACCCATTCGTTACATTCAACTCTATCTAAATGGCAATTTCACACGTTGCCTTGTCTATACTGGCTTATTTTAAACAATATATATATATATATATATATATATTATTTTTTTTTGGGCCCCCCCATTCCTGGGCCCGGGACAAAATACCCGTTTGTCCCCCCCTATCGGCGGGCTTGCACAGAACAGCTGAGGCCAAAGTAAGTCCAAACCAGTCAACGTCTGACTCTGATGGACAAAGCATTGAAATGTGTGAAAGTGTCTTAACTTTGCAGATAGGAGGGAGGCAAGTGTGCTCTCCCCTCTGGCGTTAAACAGGCCCGGGGGGGTGTGTTCGTGAGTTCAAACTTCAGTAAAGAGATAGCATATACGGTATATATGCAGCACAATGGTGCATGTTCCTGAGGTGTGCTCAGGAGATTGAATTTGTGTGTGTTTCAGCTCAAACAGAAGCTGAAGGATCAAGGAGTGAAAGGAGACATCAGACTGAGCTGGAGGAAGCAGTCCGATGGAAAGATCTTCCACAAAGAGGAGAAGGAGGACCGAAAATAATGGGTTTAACCTTAAGTTCATACAATATGCTGATGACACGTGACAATAAGTACAGAACTGTAGCGTAATATTTAATTCAGATTAGTTTTATTTGTGTCCCCGTAGGGCAGTTAGTGTTGCAGCAAGTAAAAAGGACATTGTAAGAGCAGATCTATGTTAATTGTTGTGTGTAATTGTCAGATTGTGATTGGCGGGTCAGCCTATATATTGCATGTTTCTTTTTGCTCCGTGTGGATGTAACCATGAGATATGTGATTTAGTGAGATGCAAATTAAATGGAGTTGTTTGCATCAAAACTCAAAAACAACAAGATTCTTATTCATCCGTGATGGTATGGTCCAAGCGCGTCAACTAGGTTTTAAGATCGAAATACCTCAGTGGCTTAAAGCATTAGCTTAGCTTCTACAAACATAAAACATAAAAGACATATAATTAAAAATCTAAGAGGGAGGGATGATACAGTGTTCTGAGACAACATCCGTAGCAGCTCCTACAAAGGAGCGAAAGTTCGAACAGTTCGTATCATCAATAACACCACATGGAGACAAGAAACAGAAACAATATCAACCAATCAGGTACGACTCCTCCTACCCTGTCCTGAATTCAAAAGGGAAAGATCTTCCACAAAGAGGAGGAGGAGGACCGAAAATTATGCGTTTTACTTTAAGTTCATACAATATGCTGATGACACGTGACAATAAGTACAGAATAGTAGCGTAATATTTAATTCAGATTAGTCTTATTTGTGTCCCCGTAGGGCAATTAGTGTTGCAGCAAGTAAAAAGGACATAAAACATAAAAGATATATAATTAAAAGTCTAAGAGGGAGGGATGATACAGTGTGCTGAGACAACATCATTAGCAGCCCCTACAAAGTAGTGAAAGTTCGACTCCCAGAATCTTGTTGCTCGTCTTTATCTCTCTGTTCAGTGCATTTTTGGACCTCGTGTTAAGGTCAGCACAGATTCTGTATATGGTCTATAAATTAAGATCATCAGGGACTTATCCATCTGAAACCTGGAGAGTTTTCTCAGACAGGACAGTCGTTTCTGGCCCTTTGTTTGCAGGTTCTCTGAAAGGCGGTTGAAATTTTATTTATTATCCAGAATAGTCCCAAGATGTTTGTAATTTTCGACCATGTCTACTGTCTGACCTTTGATTACTGTTTTTTGATTGGTGTTGTGTTTTTACTGTTTTATTTAAATACGGGGTTCACATTTATTAGCAAAAAGGGTTTTGGTTCTATTTTAATTTCCTTCTGTTGCTCCATAGCATCTTAACTGTTTTGTGTTGGATTATCTCACGTTGTCTTTGACATCTAACAAAGCAGAGATGAATTATTATCATGCTTTCACATTATCTGGGACAACCAACCAAAGTTTGGTCCTTTTGTCTTTAAACTATCACATATGATATTATAGAATACTGTAATGTTTCTCTGCAGTTTTGGATTGACATTAAAGAACATAATCTGAGCTCATCTTTGTGGGTTGTTTATTTGACTGGTGTTTCACTTTATTCTAACATTTAAACACATTCATAAGATGTAATTATTTTCAAGTTGGGGTGGGATGGTAGGACACGGATGCGGACTTCAAAAGGTGAGAGCACACTTGGTTTATTTAAAAAATAACAAAAGTCAAAACAAGGCGCGGCTGAGCCGGATGATGAAACTAGACTGACAAAATAAAACAAATGACTTGACATGACAAGAAAGCACTTAGCTTGGGTAGACGTGGCGTGGCATGAAACGGGACTGGTGAAATCGGAGTAAGGAAATCACAAACTGAGAGACTGGAATGCAGTGCAGTGCAGCTGATGGGGAAAACTAACGAACTGAGTGAGTGACAAAAAAACGAAACGTGAACTCAAAAACCAAGACATGAAACAACCTAGAACACCAAACTAAATGCAGGACATGAACTGAAAACCAAAACATAACCTAAAACATGATAAAACATAAAACTAAAAACATGGGGAAAGTCCCGTGGGCGTGACAATTATAAGATGGCGGAAAGGCTTGTGCCTAACTTACCGCCTCGTCAATAAAGATCCCCATAACCGTAATTTTTGTTTGTTACATGCACACAGTAATTTAGAATCAATCCTGCTGTTTCAGGAGAAGTTGCGGCTCAAAGAGGCTCAAAGTAACAGAGACAATGATCACTGAAACGCTGATATATGGCCAACCAAATGAATCCATTTTTTCTGGGTATCATAGAGGCCTTCGGAAACAATGGATCCAGCATCGTATTAAAAGCCTAAGAAAAGCACAAATACACAGAGAAACTGTCATAGCACTTTATTTTTTCACATAGAGAAATGACATGACATGGAAAGAAGGATGATGAATAAAAGTGGATTCAGACTGTTTGCAGGTGATGAGAAAGTAGATCAGGGACCTAAACTTTCTGGGATCAAGACAAAGTAGGAACCTTCTGCAGTTCCTAGAACCTTTTCAGGAACGGGGTCGTTTTTTCCCCACATTCCCACATACAGGAACTAGGGACCATGACGCTCAGCTCCTGGAACCATTTTAGCTCCTTCTCCGAGGCTGGGTCTGTTCTGGTTTCCATAGCAACACATCTGACGGAGGTGTTTGGTGGTTGGTAGCTCCGCGCCTTGTCATGTTGTCATGGCTGAAATGTTTCCTCATACGACACGGACACAACCGGCGCGTGTTTAATAAGTTAAACTGACATGTGGGCTGTGTTCGAAACCGCATACTACTTACTACTTACTACATACTGCATACTACTTACTACATTACATTACATTACACTTAGCTGACTTACATCTATTTAGATACAGGGTATTGGTTACAGGCCCTGGAGCAATGTGGGGTTAGGTGCCTTGCTCAAGGGCACTTTCAGCCATGAATACATACTACATACTTCCATACTACATACTACATACTGCGTACTACATACTGCATACTACATACTTCCATACTTCCATACTGCATACTGCATACTACATACTACATAGTACATACTACATACTTCCATACTACATACTCATCGATCAGACAGTATGCAGAGCGTTTACCCACAATGCATCTTGCTCCTGCCCGAGCCGAAATCAGCCGGCCTGAAGCTGATTTCTCTTAAGCTCTAAACTCTGTAAACTTTAGCAACATTTGAAACATTTTCAGGCGAGAAAGTAGTCGTTTAGATCCCCAACGTGTTGAAAACCTGACAAAATACCGGCTGTTTACAATTTTATTCCCACGAATTCGGCGCTACTAAAGCTAGCCGCAGTGAGCAACGCACTTCAGGTTATTTTCACAAAATAAAATACCCGTTGCCTTTTATCACAGGGAAAGCCATTACCATACAATTGGTGCTTTTGTTTTGAAAACAGGAAGTGAACCTACCCTCGTTGTAGCTAGCTTGAAACTGCCGTTTTGACAGGAAATGACGATCGGCGACGTCACGTTACGTTGCATCTTGGGTAGTTTGAGTATGAGTAGTAACCTCATGATGCATACCCAACATTTCAGAGAATCTAGTATGCATCCGGGAACTTCTCGCTTACTCAAACTCGCATACTAACTCAAAAAGTTAGTAGGAGAAGTAGGAGAAGTATGCGGTTTCGTCCTTTGAACAATTGAGATCCTCTTTTGGACTCTCTTCAGCGCACTATCTACAGGTTAGAGATTATATTAGAGTACAACAGGGTGGGAAACTTGCCCCTCTAGAGGATTTCCAGATAGATACTATGATGCGAGAAAAACACAATTCTAAGGGGTTTTCTATCCTTTGCCTATAGCAGACTCATGAAAGTAAATTCCTTAATGCAAAGGTTAAATGGGAAATGGACATCGGCTATGCTTTCGAGGACTCTGAATGGAAGCTGATTTGTGATAGCTCTCAGTCTTTCTCCTATAATAGCCGGCACAAAATTTTACAGTTTAACCTTATACACAGGGTTTACCTGACACCTCAACGCCTTCACAAAATAAGTAGTCGCTATTCAGAATATTGTCCTGGATGTAAGATGGAAAAAGGGACTCTTCTACATATGTTCTGGACATGTAGTTGTCTGGAACAATACTGGAGGTCTATCTTAAACAATATTAAAGGAATTGTGGGGGTAGACATCCCAACCAACCCGAGACTGACGCTACTGGGGGACGTCTCAGTTTTGCCAATCAATGTGAGGGACAAAGTTCGCTTTATCAGACTGGCTCTAATTGCGGCTAAATAAATTTATAGCCATTCGCTGGAAAAGTGGGGAACCCCCTGGTGTTTCCTTGTGGCTTAAAGAGCTCTCATCATACTTACCCTCAGAAAAGATTATGTTTAATCTCAGGAAAAAAACTCTGCTTTTTGATAAATGCTGGGGAAGCTTTGTGACCTTTTTGCAAAATAGCACTTCTCTTAATTTATGTTTAGACCTAGCCACTTAAAGTATTTCATTATGTACAGGCTACTGCATAACTTAACCTGCAAGTATATCTATGTTGTGTACTTTTTCTTTTTTTTTTATGATAATTTTTTTTCCTTTTCCTTGTTAAACCTTAAATTGTATTTGTTTATCATTTAGCTTATGTATTTTTCTTGTTGTGACTATAATTGATGTGAATGCTGTTATGTTGAAGTATTGTTTACACCGATTGTATGAGTGTGTGTTTTTTTGTTAAAAAAAAAGAAGTCATCCTAACACTTCTCCTCGAGGTAGCGGCATTACATTTGTCAGTTGGAATGTCCGTGGATTGGGTCATGTTGTTAAACGTGCCAAAGTTTTTTCACATTTAAAATCTTTAGCTGCAGATATTTTATTCTTACAGGAAACTCACATTAGGCCCTCTGGAGCGAAATTGCTGAGGTGTAGTTGGGTTAACCAGATATTTCAGTCAACTTTTTCTAGTAATTCCAGGGGCGTGGCAATTCTGATCCGTAAAACTATACCATTCAGACATATTTCCACTGTGTGTGACCCAAATGGCAGATATATACTGGTAACTGGCCTTTTATACTCATTTCATATTACTCTTTTGAATATTTATGGTCCAAATTTTGATGACCCTGATTTTTTTTCTAAATTGTTTAATTTGATCCCCAGTGTTTCTGATACACACCTAATTATAGGCGGTGATTTCAATTGTGTGCTAGATTATTTTTTGGATAGGTCGGCCCAGACAAGTCAGTCTCCTTCAGCTGCATCTAAGGTTTTGCAGAGTCTAGCAACCTCCTTGAACTTGGTAGATATATGGAGGCTGCAACACCCCACAGACAGGGACTACTCATTTTTTTCTCAGAGACATGCATCATTCTCAAGAATTGATTACTTTTTATTAGACTCTAATCTAATTGTGAATGTGCTTTCCTCCAAATATCATAATATTCTCATTTCTGACCACGCTCCTGTTTCACTAGTTCTGAATCTCAATCATAAACAGCATCACTACAGGTGGCGCTTTCACCCTTCACTGCTTTCTGATCCCTCATTTGAGGTGTTTATTGTCTCTAAAATTTCTGAGTTCATGAACACTAATGACAATGCAGAAGTAACATACTCCACTTTATGGGAGACGTTTAAGGTTGTGCTCAGGGGACATATAATTTCTTTTGAATCCTCAATGAAAAGGGAAAAGCAAAAACAGCTTAAGGACATTGAAAGGGACTTAACACAACTGGAAGCCATTTATAAATCTGCCACTACTGACTCTTCCATTCTGCAAAAGATTCTTAAGCTTAAGTATGAATATAATAATATTTTATCTGATCAAGTTAAGCACCAGTTACTGAAACTGAAACAAAGATATTTTGAATTAGGAGATAAACCCCAAAGACTTCTCGCCAGACAACTGCGGAGTTTGCAGGCCGACAGGGCCATACATCAAATCAGATCAGAAACTGGAGAGATTATAACAGACCCTAAGACCATAAATGAGTCCTTTAGGGAATATTACCAAGAACCATATGAATCAAAAGCCAAGGGAAACATTGCTGACTGGATGGCACGTTTAGACATTCCTAAATTGAACAATGAAGCAAGGGAGGCGATAGATGCTGACATTACCATTCAGGAGATTTTAGATGCTATAAAGTCATTTCCCAATGGTAAGAGTGCAGGCCCAGATGGGTATGGTATAGAATTGTATAAGAAATTTCCAGGACAGTTTGCCCCCCTTTTGCTAAGAATGTTTAATCACTCATTCGAAGCTCAGAAATTCCCAGGTTCTTTATATGAGGCCAATATCTCATTATTATTAAAAGAAGGGAGGGATGAGATGGATCTCACATCATTTCGTCCCATCGCATTGCTAAATACAGATGTGAAGATTTTTACTAAAATCTTAGCAAATAGGTTAAACAAGTACATTACCACTATCATTCACGCGGATCAGACTGGATTTATTCCAGGTAGATTTTCATTTTTTAATGTAAGAAGGTTAATGAACATACTGTATCATAAATATGAGAAGGGCCAGGAGGTAGCTGCACTCTGTTTAGACGCACAACGGGCATTTGATCAGGTGGAATATAAATACATGTGGAAAGTGCTGGAGCAATTTGGATTTGGCAACAAGTTTATCTCGTGGATTGAAATACTGTATGCTAATCCTTCGTCATGTATCCTAACTAATCAAGATCGGTCCACTCCTTTCTCACTACATAGAGGGACACGGCAGGGCTGCCCTCTAAGCCCCTTACTCTTTGCAATTGCGATTGAACCCCTTGCTATTAGTATCAGGCAACACCCAGCTCTCAAACCAATACGTCTTGGGAATGTGGACCACCTTCTTTCACTGTATGCAGATGATGTGGCCATTTTTATGTCTCAACCTGTGCAGACCATCCCTGTGCTATTGGATCTTATAAAGTCATTTGGTGAGGTTTCTGGCTATACAATTAATTGGCAGAAAAGTGAATTCATGCCATTGCATAAGGACCTGGATGCTAACTTTCTGCTCAATTTACCTTTTAAAATCACAGATAAATTTAAGTATCTAGGGGTTGTTTTACCAAAAGACCCTAAATTAATCTTCAAGCTCAATTTTCTTGCTAAGTTAGAAAAGATGAAGGAAGACATAGGTAGATGGCGCAATCTCCCCATCTCTATGATAGGTCGTGTAAATGCAATAAAAATGGTCACCCTGCCACGATTCTTATATCTCTTTCAAAGTCTTCCTGTTTTTCTCACAAAATCTTTTTTTAAAACCATAGATTCTTTAATCGTTCCTTTTATTTGGAATTTCAAATCCCACAGAATATCAAAAACTCATTTACATAAATCCAGAGAGAAGGGTGGGCTAGGTTTACCATGTTTTCTGCACTACTATTGGGCAGCTAATCTAAGAGCCTTGGTATACTGGCAGTATGGTTATTCTATGGATGTCTCAGAAGATACCCCTGCTTGGGTTGCTATTGAAAAAAATAGTGTTACAAATAGCTCTTTGCCAGCACTCCTCTTTTCAGCTCCTGGTCTCCCTGCAAACACAAAGCTGCACAATAGAATGGTTCTGAACAGTGTGAAAATTTGGCAGCAAATCAGGAAGAATTGTAAACTCCCCAATACCATCATATATACTCCAGTTCATCATAATCATGCCTTCCTCCCATCTATTTCTGACAGGGTTTTTGATGAATGGAGGAAAATAGGCATTGTTACTTTAAAAGATCTATATATTAATAAACAATTTGCTAGTTTCTCTCAATTACAAGAAAAGTTTTCTATTCCATCAACACATTTTTTTAGGTATTTACAAATAAGGAATTATACCCGTCAGAATATATCTAACTTTGAGCAGCTTCCTGAAGAACAAAGGTGCTACACACTCTTGTTGAGCCGTCCTGACTCTAAACACTTGGTCTCTGATTTTGTCAAAATATTTTTGGAACAGTTTAATGTTGACACACAATTTATTAAGACATCATGGGAGGCGGAACTGGGACTACAAATCGATGATATTACTTGGGATGAGGGCCTCAACAGGATCCAGGCATGTTCGGTTAATGCAAGACATCAGCTAATTCAATTTAAGGTAATACATAGGCTTCATTATTCAAAAACCAAGTTGCACAGAATCTATCCTACTATCTCTCCCTTATGTGATCGATGTAAGTCTGCCGAGGGCTCTCTTGCCCATCTGTTTTGGACATGCCCTAACCTGTATAATTTCTGGTGTGAGATTTTCAAATGGTTCTCTGAAATATATGATAATGAATTTAAGCCAGATCCTCGAATTGCACTTTTTGGTTACTCTCTCTTACTACTGGACCAAAGCCTCTCTGTTCAAAATACTCTCATGTACGGTATGATTATTGCTAAAAGATTGATATTAAGACTGTGGAAATCAGAATCTGTGCCTACATTTAAGGATTGGCTGTCAGAAATGACTGGTGTATTACATCTGGAGAGACTCAGATATGACATGTCAAACAGACTGAAAACATTTCATAGGATCTGGCAGCCCATTCTAGACCACCTTACCCAGGATGATTGCAGTCAAGCTTAAAAGTGTACCGCTTACCTCTTTTTTTTGTGTGTAAATATATTGATACTTGTGATGCACATCTGTATTGTTACTTTTCATACTCACCCAGCGCTGTTTTGTTAGTTTTTTTTTATTTTTTATTTTTTTTTATTTTTATTTTTTTATTTTGTTTTGTGTGTGTGTTGCTGTGTTCCCCCCCCCCCCCCCCCCCCTTTTCTGTATTGTTTCACCTTATGTAAAAAACCTGAATAAATATATAATTCATAAAAAAAAAGAAGTATGCGGTTTGGAACACAGACGTGGTCTCCTTTGTCTGCGGCGCTCTGCTCTCCTTCCTTCATGAAGGTATCCTCCTGAGGCCCTCGGCTCTCAGGATGCCGTCAGGTGTTGACAAGCTGCAGAAGCCTGAAGGCAAATGAGTAATTTGTGATTTAAAACTGACTTGGGCTGTTTTGACGTGATGTCCATGTCTGAATAAACTTCAGCCGCCTAAAAGGCAAATGGATTCAGCATTTTGCATGTTCCTTTTGAAATTTAGAGAAGTCCCAGCCTGAAGGAGCAGATCAGCCTGAAGGAGGATGGAGGCGGTTCTGTTCATCATCGCTGCATCAGGTAAGCGCCTCATACTCTCTTTATCAGGTAATAAATATCCTTCCAATGAGAATACTCATCATAGCACACACTGTGCCTCTTTATTTTCTGCTGTCCACGCAGAAGGAAACATCGCATTCGGAAGTTATTTCGCTTTAACCCTACTAACAATTTTTCGTTCCGAGAATGTTCCTGGAACGTTAGCCCTTGGTTGTTTTTAGGTTCTGAGTACGTTGATTTTTGTTTTTTTTTGGGTTCTAATATGGTTAGCAGGTTACACCTATTTTTGTTCCCAGAACGTTATGTTTGTGGGTCCCATATGGTTCCCTTGCCGTTCCCATATGGTTCCCACAACGTAGTTGGTTAGATATTTGGTTCCCTAGATGTTCTCATGAGGTTCCCCCAACCTTGTTTATTATGTGTTGGTTCCCCTATACAACCAAAGGGAACGTTTTTAAGTGGTAGATTTTGGTTTGGTTATAACCAAACCTTTAGAGAACCAAAGTCAAAACGTTTCAGTTCTCTGTAACAAGGTTATTATGCACTTTAGTAACATGGTACATATTTGGGTTCTTTCCCACAATGTTGTCATATTTCTAGTTTGTAAAAATGCACGACAACTATTTACTTCAGAGCTAAGCAGTGATGGCAAATGTTGCAGGACGAGAATGTTTACCAAATCAATACTGTTAAATACAAGAATAAACATAAAAAATGGGTGTATTTGCATGGTTTTATTACAATAAAACAATAATAATAAAATATAAACAAAAAAACAGTATGAATAAAATACAATTTACTACAATAATAAAAAAAATGGGTGTGGGTGCTGGTGCTGGTGCTGATGGTGATATGGTTCAGTCTGTTCCGTCTTGAGGAGCTGGCCTAAAAAGAATACAAAACGGTTTAATCCAACTTAGTACCAATATTTAATTTCATTAATGTGACTATTCAGAGATTGATATGACAGACTAAAGTTTACATTTACCTTCTGTGCGGTGCAAATTTCAGTGCATGGCTAATGCACTCTTCTATGTCAGCAACCTTTGTTAGCGGGTAGTTCTGCATTCAGGCCTCTACAAATGAAAGTTAAATGAAAGTTTAAACAAAGTTACACTTTAAAACCTCAATCAAACTTGGCATAACACTGAATTGTAAAAAAATACCTGTTAAACTTACCGGTAACAACTTTGTACAGGGCCAGGCCCTGGAAGGCCTTTTTTGCCCTCCTCCCCCTCAGGCTGTACTCCCCCAGGACCTGATTTGTAGCCACCTGGCGTAACATGCGCCGAACGGCGGCCCCCGGATTCGCCCCACCCAGGCTTCCCAGGAAACGTTTCTAGAAAAAGACAAAACAAATTAAATGAAGTGAAAACAAATGAAAAGCCTTCCATTGCTAGGTGTATTTATTATAGAATTGATTTTATTTTTTAAAAATTAATATACTTGTTATATGTGAAAATGTGTGCATGTAGTACTTACTTCTTCTTGTTTGCAACTGGATGGCCTTCTGTTCCTTCATAACTAAAGGTGGAATTGAGATAAAATTCATTGTAGTTTTACACTCAAAACACTTTTGCTGTGTGAACATCAATTGTGTATCAAGTACTTACGCTTTATTAGGACAGCCATGCCTTCGCCAAGGGTCATTCCTGAAGTTTTTGAAAAGAAAATTGTTAGCCTGCTTTCTTGGTTAGTAGCTTGTAATCGCATAAATATATAATTCAAAGCAAATATACCCTCGAATTCCAGGGGTAGTGTTTCATGCTCAATATCTGAGTCTTCACCCGTCTGTGTGCTGGGTGCATGGCTGGAGGGACTGGCGGCTACACGGCTCTGATCTGCATAGAAAGATGACACAGATGTCAATTATGTTATGACGAGATTCTTATGAATGTAATTTGAAAACAGAAGCCCATGCCAATACATCGCACAATTGGGAAAACTCTTACATGATGGTGGTGAAGGAATGTGTTGTTCTGAAAAGAAAAAAAAGAACCAATTAGATTAGTCACATAACATGTAATGGGTGATTTCTGTGATGTTGGCACCAAACTTACCAACTGGGCTTTCACGTCGCCGCACATTCCTGGCCTGCTTCCTTGGCTGCAGAGCAGACTCTTCTGCAACGAAAGACCATAATTTGTACTGACAGGGAAACATTTATTTAATTTTGTAAATAATTCAGTCCGTACAATAATAAATTGCAGTAAATGGGTGTTTTTATTTGAGCAATTTTTTTTTAGGCTGTTTTAAATAAGCTAGTAATAAACACATTTCTAAGAATGCTCCAGTTGTCTTTCCACTTCCCCAGATCATCAAGAACCCAAAACATGGGTTTTGGTGATTTGGTGCATAGGGCACGTTGCTAAAGGAAGGCTACAAAAACATGCAGGCACTGCAGCTAACAATGGAACTCATTATCAAGTAATTAGGCCCTTGACTTGCTTGAGTGTGTCTGCATTTAACTGAATTTAAAACAACAGCTTATTTTACTGTAGCCTATTTTACTTATTCCATTTCATCTGTGGTTCAATAATATGCTATATAAACAATGAATGGAGAAACAATAAATGAAAGCTGCACTAATGTGGTATGCTCAGTCCAAGAGATTAAAAAAAAACGCCTTTGCTGCCATTCTACATAGTGCAACTTTAACTAGTCAACAAAAATGAATGTTACCTTTTCAATAGTCAATAACAGGTCCTCCAGCAGAATCCAAAAGGTGCCCGGCTGCGTCCAAAGGGAATGACCCTGTTCACTGTGCTCAGCCCATTCATACCTGTCCCCACAGCCACGCCCCCACAACGTCAGTTAACCTGGTGGCCAATCAGCAGACTATTTGGAATTCAAACTGAGGGCGGTCCAGAGCCATGGCTCTGGGGCGGTCTTTGTGATATCTAAACTTTAGATGGTAAAGTCTTTAAAATGACTAAAATAGATAAATAAAACCATTTTTTTTAATGTTCTATCCACATACAGTAGCCATAAAGTTTGCAACAACAACCTTTCATTCTAGTAAATAGAGTATATCCCTTATGTGGAAGCAACACTTTTTTTCCTACTGGCAGGACGGCAGTGTTCCCTGTCCACAAAATTGCTTTCTGCATTAAAGTACAGAGCTGTTGTAGTAAGCTTATGCTCTTTATTTTAATCCAAACTATAGCATTTACTTCTATTGTACATAACGCAGGCCTGAGCAGGCCATGACGTCACATACACTGGAGAAAGTCTTAAAGGCATACCTCTTTTTTATTATAATTATTAATTTCAGTCCACTGCTACACACAAGGCAATGCAATCTGTTGGACTTTATATAGAAAGGCAATGTGCTGGACTTGCAAAGTGTTGCTGTAGCTGCTTTGTCTAAAACAAAACTAGTCAAACCAGTTCCCAAAAGCCAGAATGCACACAATGACCTTAATAGCCCAGCCATTTCATGTAGGCCTACCCCTGGCAAGGCATTAAAGTAGGCCAAATGGATCATGTCTAGTTATTTTTGTGTGAATTTAAAACTCAGTTTGTAATAGGTTACTTTGAGACATCACATCTTAATTTGTATTGCAGTCTACTTAATTTACTTCATACAACTTTATTATTTTAGCTTTGAACAAGAAGAAGAGGGCTTTCAGAGCTGGCAACAGAGAGGAGGTGCGAACGATCCAGAGGGAGCTGAGAGGGAAGATTAGAGAGGCCAAGGATAAGTACAGGAGGAATTCTGGAGTCAAAACTCCAGCAGAACAACATGAGAGAGGTCTGGAGTGGAATGAAGACCATCACTGGCTTCAGACCATCCAGCAACAGAGGATTGGAAGGCACTGTGGACATGGCCAACGAGATGAATCTGCTTTTCAACAGACTCTGTGAACCTCCCCCGTCCCACAGCCTCATCTTCCTGTGATGGCCCCCCTCAGACCTCCTCCCCCGGCTCCCAGGCTGACTGCACTCTCCGGCATAACACCTCCACGCCTCACCGCTACACTGACTTTCACCCCTGATCATGTCAGGAGACAGCTGATGGAAGGGACAAATCCAATAATGTTGTCTTTAAACATGTTTGCAGAAGATAAAATGCAGTGGCCAACTAATCTGCCATTTACTATGGGGAATTTTAATAGCAGCGCGTGCCTACCAGAAACACACACACACACACAATTTCCAAAAATATACATTTTTACCTGCAAAAAATAATGTTCATTGGTCGTACTAGTAAATATGAGATCATTATTTAGTAAATATTCATGAAAAGATCAAATTTGGCAGTAGACAGCACAGTTTCAATCTGCAGCTAATACCTACTCTGGCCACCATCTTACACAGTGCACCGGAATGGGAATAATTGTTAATATTGTATGCAATATTAACAATTATTCCACTTTTTGTAAACATTACAAAACACACGCGCACATGCACGCGCACACACGCACACACAAACAATAAATGGGCCCACTTAAATTGGAATGAAACAATAACTTCTTCGTGACCTTTGTGTCCCTTCTTTAAAACAAATATATCATACATTTTGTATTTTAATATTTTCTTTTTGGTGGAATAATACTAATAATGAGCAATTCATGCATTGTAAGAAATTAATGAAAAATGTCAATGTCAATGTCATTATGGCCAGCCTGTGACATTTTTGTGACATTTAACCTTAAGTTCTGCAAACAACCGAAAAACAACTAAGCATAACGTTGTTGGTTGGTAGCAGTGTAACTACTGGCTAACGTTTCATATGGGTGGTTCCCTAAACATCCAAGGAACGTTTGGGTTTCACTGTACCGAAAGGGAACGTTTTTAAGTGGTAGATTTTGGTTTGGTTATAACCAAACCTTTAGAGAACCAAAGTCAAACGTTATATTTCCGTTCTCTGTTAGTAGGGAATCTCTAGAACTCCACATTTGACAGAGGAAATATTCCAGATCCATGCTATGTTCCTAATCAGTTTGTGTCACCGCAGCGCTGTGGGCCGACGCCTCGGTCCCAGAACGCCGGTACCGTTTTGTTGAAGAGTTGAAGAACTGGACTGAGGCTCGGAGTTACTGCAGAGCGAAGCACACAGACCTGGCCACCGTGGACAGCCTGGAGATGGTGAAGATCCTGAACGACCTGGCTTCTTCCGTCCAAACGGCCAACTCGGGAACCAGCCAGGTAAATTCCATTTTCTTCTGTCTTATCTTTAAAAACCTTTTAGGGTTATCGTGTAAGTGTGAGGAATGATCTCAGGCGATTTCCTCTTCTTTTCCAATTTTTGATCTTTAAATTTAAAGGAACCTGTATTTTTTTTTAATCAACAGTAATTATTTGATAGCTATGCTAGATAACAACAAATCTGAGGTAGCTTACAAATGTTTTTATTAGGGCTGGGCAAGTTAACTCGTTATTATCGCGTTAACGCATTAATTATTTATCGCCGATAAATATTTTATCGCGCATTAACGCATGTTTTATTTATTTATTCTTTTCTAAAAAAAAATATGTGATAAATGTGATAAAACCAGTGAGAAGCCCAGCTCTGAGATTTCTGGCACTGGACTTGACATTTGCGGCGAGGGGACCAAGAGCATTCTTGATAGGAATGATGGAAACGGGTGGAGTAAACAGTATGACTTCTGATGTGGAGTTGTTAAGTTGGAGAAAGTTCTGGGCCATCCAGCAGTTAATATCTTTGAGGCAGCCTGACACAGCAGCTAGGCTTCCTGGTTCATCTGGTCTCAGGGGTATATCTGTGTGTCGTCCGCATAACGATGGAAAGATACATTGTGGCGCTGAATAATCTGGCCAAGCGGGAGCAGGTAAATGGAAAATAAAATTGGACTTAAAACTGAACCCTGCGGTACACCACAGAAAATCTGGGTTTTAGAGGATGTGTGATTGCTTATGGTGACCGCAAAGGTTTTATCTAAAAGGTAGGAATAAAACCATCTAAGTGCTAAATTTGAAATTAAAATGGCATAATCTAAAGTGTCAAAGGCCGCACTTAGGTCTAAAATAATTAAAATTGCACTCTCTGCTCTGTCGGCTGCTAAAAGAAGGTCATTGGTTACCTTGAGGAGGGATGTTCAAAGAAAGGAGAAAGAAGCAAGAAACATATAGTTATAAACTACAAAGAAATATCTGAATACTTGAAGGAATAACCAATAAAAGAAGCAGGAACCCATGAGTTCTAAGCACACCACGATGGAACAATGCTACTATGGCTAATTTAGCATGCTGGCATTAGCTCGCTGACGAAAATCACAAAAACCTCAGCGAGGAAACCAAAACACACATGAGTTGAGTTGTGGGTTAAACAGCACAAGATCCAGCAGATAAGTAACAATAACTTTAACGATAAAGTGGAAATCATTGAGTATATGTCTACTTCACTAATGTTTGGATAAAAGTAACTAATTACACATCACTCCTTTTAAAATATTGCTAAATATGACAGCTTCTCCAGCAGATTTATCGAAGAGGGATATACTCTATTGAAGTGTCTAAACGAGTTTCTTTAAAGAAAATGACCTGAGGAATTATTCAGCAGTGTTACAGGGTTAAAACCAGATCTAATTTGGAATCAAACAAAAGGAAAATATGCAAATCAATTGTTGTTTTCAGGCAGCCTGGATTGGTCTGTATACCAACAACTGGAGCTGGTCGATGTCAGACAGAGATTTCTACCCACACGATGAGTTCAGAAACTGGGGGGCTAGAGAACCAAATGGCCCCTGGAACACAATACAGTGTGGACAGTTGTTGAATACTGGATTCTGGAATGATGCACCTTGCAACTGGCTCCATCGCCCAGTCTGCTCTGATGTCAATGGTGAGGATTTTAACTAAAGCAAATCCATTAAACAAATTATTCAAAGGTTCTCTTGGTGCTTCCTTTCTCTGCTTTTATTTGCTTGAACATTTGCATGTTCTCTCTGTACATACCTGAGTTTTCTCTGAATACTCCCACCACCCAAAAACACGCCTGTGCAGCTGATTGGTGATCATGTACTGACCACAGGAATGGGTGTGAGTGGCCCTGTGATGGCCAAGGCTCAGTGATTAGAGTGGACTGTCCAATAACCCAAAAAGCAAGGCACCGTACCCCCATGCTCCCCGGGCGCTGTGAATGGCTGCCCACCGCTCCAGTGTATGGCATCTGTGAATGTGTGTGTTCAACAGGAGCCAACCTGGATGGGTTAAAGGGACAGTTCGCCTCTTTTGACATGAAGCTGTATGACATCCCATATCAGCAACATCATTTATGAACATCTTCTTACCCCCTGCTGCGTCCTGTGAGCAGAGTTCCAGCCTCGTTTTGGTGTTGATGAAGGTAGTCCGGCTAGTTGGCTGGGGCTTAAAAAATAAAGCGTTTTGCTTCTCAAAACAATATGCGTTCAACAGAGTAATACATTTGCATCACAAAATCGTTCTCCAGGAAAAAGTCAGACCTCACAATCTCTTGGCCCTATTTTCTCTCCCTTCGTATCACTGCCTGCTGTGCAGACCAAAGTGCAGACCGAGCAGCAAACACCGTAACAGGTGCTGCTGTCGGCAGGCACCGACAACCGCGTATTCCTTTAATACATTAACGGAAAATGCCAAAAAAATTCTCTCAAAATTAGGCTCAGAGTCGCTGGAGACAATTAACACAACACATTTATTCTTGCAAGAAGGAGACAAGTCCACAAAAACTATCAGGAAGTTGGCCCAGAGTTGTCCAAGTTCACAAAATGAAACGATTGCTATTTATATGACACAACGTTAAGAGAACCAAAACGAGGAGGATGCCCCCCCTCCATCACATCCTTTCAGTTCCCAAACAGGGTGATGTTAAAAGAAGAGGTGATGCAGCACAGCCATCCAAAAATACTTTAAACACGTCGCTGCATCCCTTAAAACTCTCAGTTATTATATTATATAAGTCTTCCAGAAATGTACATTTTTGGGCAGATGTTCTGCACCTGCATCCAGTTTTTTGTGCTCTCCTGAGAGATCATTAAAAAAATAAATGTGGACTCTTTCATGGTGGGAACCGGGCACAGATGTGCACAGTAGGTTTCAGTTATAGCCCTTCACTTCAGTGTTGTTCTGTTTTCAGGACAGGAAGCGACATTTGTCTATGTCAGTGCAAAGATGAGCTGGACTCAGGCTCAGAACTACTGCAGAGAGCATCACACAGACCTGGCCAGTGTGAGGAACACATCCGAGAACCAGCAGATAGTAGCTGCGAATCCCACAGCAGAACCGGTTTGGATTGGTCTCGTTAAAAACCCCTGGAAGTGGTCGAATGGAGAGAAGGTCACGTTTAGTTACTGGGGAAGTGGAGAACCACGTCCCAGGGAGGAGAATTGTGTCGTAGCAAACTTTGGATCATCTGGAAGATGGCAGGACCGGACATGTGACGCCAAGGCACCATTTGTGTGCTATGAAGGTGAGTCGTGATTCGTTCAGCTTTTAGCTTTCTTTTTATTGTACTTGAATTGAACTTAGTACAAGAAATGGCACGAAAATTTAATCTCAACACCGTGTTACCATGCCAACATTAACAATGTCCTGGATGTGAAAATAGCTTTTTGTCTCAATCTATCGAAAATATCTTAAAAGGTTTCCCCTGCTGATGGTGTGACATGAAACTCTGCAGAATCACCTTCAGTATCTGCTTTCACATGGTTAATCCACCCATTACCTGTTGACTTAGGTGGTGCAAAGAAAACAGGGCAGGTATGAGAAAGAGTACAGGGCAAAACAAAGACGAGGAGCAAGGGAGACCTGGCTGCATGTGTACCGAGGGAAGTGAGGACTTGTTAGAAAAGGCAGGTAGCAAAGCTCAACAAGATGCACGAGAGTTAAAGAATAAACACTGTTGGGGCTGGAGAAGACGGGACCCAGAGGCGAACAGGAGACTGAAAAACAGGTGTAATAGATAGGTTTATTTAGGGAGGGGGGAGCTGGGACACCAGGAAGCTTGGAAAAGGATTCAGGGTCCAGGTTCAGTGATCCTGGTTGGTGCTGGTGAAGAGGGGCTCGGATGTGGGCTGCTGGCTGGTTTCGGTGGAAGGCTGAGCAGAAAACTAAAGTCTGGCTGGGCGTCAGAGCAGGCATAGGTAACACACCCAAGAGAGGTGATCATCTGGCACCGGAGCACAGGAGGGAGCAGCTTTAACCGGCGCTCGATTGATGATGAGCCACAGGTGCGAAAGGTGTGAGAGTGCTCCTCCAAGCCGGCCCGTCAGACCCGAAACAAGAAAAGCAGCCAGCCCTATACCATTAGAAACAATAACAAAAGAACAGCATGAATTAAACACTAGAAAATTTCTGAAGAAATGTTGATGGGTGCCAATCTACTGCCCGCCCTATCAACAAACCCCATAGTTCAGTTGAAGTTGAGAGTCTTTGTCACATATAAACTTTGAATGAGGTCTCTGTGATGTCGTATGGCTGAGTTATGAGAACTCCAAAATAGGGCAGTTTTTGGCATTTTTGGCTCGTTAAGTGTTTTTCAATCGATTTTCCCATTGAATTTTGGGTCCCTGCAATGCCCAAAATTCAGAAGACGAGTCTGCTGAAGACAGCTATGTCATTTTGATCAAGGTCCTGTTTAAAATACAGATTTTTATGGCATTTTCAAAATGCATTTTGGAGCTCGTTAAGTGCTTTTGAATTTTGGGCCTCTGCGAGTCTCTTATGATTTTAGGCGTTTATAATGGGCGGAATGTCAGCTGGAGGGCCGACTCTCTGCGCTCAGAGGCGATATCTGATAAATCTGCGTGGCAGAGGTCAATGAGTGTGACTTTGGGTGAAAGAGGACATAAATGCCTACGTTTTGAAGTAAAATTTGTCCAGATCGGGCAGATATTTTGTACATGAGAGACATTTGTTCGAGGAATTGGTGCGGTATCGAAATTAGAGTGAGAAACAGAGTGGGAGAGACACCTCGGCCGAGATGTAGTCTTCCTAAAACGTAAACTGCCGTTGTGTCAAAGCTGCATAATGTATCAACAAACCCTTTGGTTCAGTTAAAGGCGAGAGTCTCTTGTCACATATAAACTTTGAATGAGGTCTGTGTTATGCTTTATGGCTGAGTTATAAGGCCTCTAAAATAGGACATTTTGGCGCCAAAATGCCCTTAAGTTAAGTGCTTTTCAATGCATTTTCCCATCCACAATTTTCCCACTTTTTCCCATTTTGCCGGAATTCCTTTCGACTAATGAGAGCCAAACGTAATAGCACACCGATCAAGGTCGTTGTGCACGCAGCGGTGTGCTTTTTATGTCGGTCGGACCATCGGTGCTAGACTAGTAGCGCGCTGAACTTTAGGGCGGAAACGGGAGAATAATAAGAGTCTGGCAACAGAGTAATATGTGTGTCTCATGCCTTCGGCATTGGCACCCATAATAACACCTCTGAACAAGAAGTACAGAAAATAAAGTGAAATATCCATTAGCTGGACAGAAGAACGTTAACACCTGCAGATGCTTTGGGTTGAACACAAGTAAGTCAGGCTTGTTTGAACCATAAAACGCCCGAGATGGAGGACAGAAGTGGAAGATGAAAGCCATCAGTGGACGTTACTGATTCAGTCTGTTGGTTGTTTTCAAAGACCTGGTGCCTCATTCAAAGCATGTGGTGCGAGTGAGGCTGGTGAGAAGCTCCTCTGTGGACCTGAATGACCCCGATGTGCAGGAAGACCTACTGCAACAGGTAAACTATGTTCTGTTAATCCCGCAGATACGTTAGCTTGTGCCTCTCTGGGAAGGCAAATTCAATTCTGACCCTCAGAGCATTTTACAGTAAAAATGTCTCATATTTCTTCATGAAAAAGTTAGATATTCTCTGAAGGCCCACCCACAGCAGCTGTTTGGGTCCTCTAATAAGATTCAGCTGATGACATCAGGCTGGAGATGAGAGTTTTCTTCAGCCTGATGCAAGCTGAAGCTGAATAATTAAAAGTTTGGAACAGTGTCGTCACAAAAAGAAGAGAATAGAGGAGAGTGTTTTTCCCTGTGAGAAGGAGGCATTTTATCTGTGTTTCAGCTCAAACAGAAGCTGAAGGATCAGGGAGTGAATGGAGACATCAAACTGAGCTGGAGGAGGCAGGCAGATGGGGAGATCTTCCACAAAGAGGAGGAGGAGGAGGAGGAAGAAGAGCGAGGATAACGAATGTAACAAGGTCTGCTTCCAGGAAAGATCTGTGTGTGTTTAACGTTAAAAAGCCAACTATTTTAAACAGAAATACGAAGAACACTTTGGGGGAATGAAAAGAAGACGAGCTGAAAATGTAAAAAGTGGTGGAGCAGTTTGGATTGACGGTTACATAAAGAGTGGGGCTGGATGCGTTAACTCGTTATTATCGCGTTAACTTGTTAATTATTTAACGCTGATAAATATTTTATGGCGCATTAACGCAGGTTTTATTATTGTAAAAGTCTGTTGAATGCATCACATACACACAGTTACAGCAAACACCACGAAGCATGGAGGAATAAAATAAAGATAAACTAGCAGGTAACATCACCGCTACAGGTGTGAAGCTCACGGAGCTAACCGGCGCTACTTCCTGTTTTACTAGTTTCAACATAAAAGCACGTATTTCAAAATAAATTGAAAAACAAAACTCCTGCATTTACAGCCAAGTTGAATTGTCTTCTCAGCGTAGTAGTTCCAGTCTAAAATATCACTTAAAGGCAAAACACACAACTGATAGCAGCAAGTCATTCAAGGAAACAGACAGTGGAGCGAGGCTTCTACATAAAAACTACAGAAAGATGCTGATGTTAAAAGTGTGTTTGCACAACAAATGTTATGGCACTTTCATTCATATGGCAGCACATTTAAAATAAAGCTAAATGCTAAAAGCTATACACTACTTTTGGATTCATTTTTGGATTTTACGTACAAATGCGATTAATCGTGATTAATCAGGGAAATAATGTGATTAATTAGATTAAACATTTTAATCGTTGCCCAGGCCTAACAAAGATTTTAATGAGGATTCTCTGTTCCTCTGTTCCAGATTCAATGAAATTCAATTCATTTTTATTTATATAACGCCAAATACAACAAATGTCATCTCAAGGCACTTAGATAATAAAGTCCAATTCAAGCCAATTGGAATTCAATTCATTGTAATCATAATTATTCATAAAATAATCCAATTCGTTCATATAGAGCCAATTCAAAAACAATTTCCTAGCTAAGGAAACCAACAGATTGCACTGAAAACTTTTTCTTTTTCTTCCAGATCTTCCAGATGTTCCAGTCCAGCGGCTCATTCTGCATCATATGTTAAACCCAGACCTGCTGAAGACTCAGAGAGTTTTTCCTTTTTCCTCTGCAGCTTTGATTCTCTCTCTGATTGTTTTCTGTGTGTGAAGAAGTTTTCAGTGGCTCATGCTGAGGAACACTGCTCGTTTGAAGTGATTATCTTAGTCTAAGATAATCACTTCAAAGATAAGACTTCCCCCCCTAAGTTGTGGAGTTCCGCAAGGTTCTGTTTTAGGCCCCCTCCTTTTCTCGTTATATATGTTGCCCTTGGGATCCATTCCTAGAAAGTACAACATCTCTTTTCATTGCTTTGCCGATGATGTACAAATCTATTTACCCCTAAAGACAAATGAGCGAGCCTCTGTTCAGGCTCTACTGGATTGCCTTAAAGATATCCAGACTTGGATGGAAGTGAACTTTCTGTCTTTGAACAAAGGCAA
This sequence comes from Odontesthes bonariensis, assembly GCF_027942865.1. Classification (NCBI taxonomy): domain Eukaryota; kingdom Metazoa; phylum Chordata; class Actinopteri; order Atheriniformes; family Atherinopsidae; genus Odontesthes; species Odontesthes bonariensis. Next base: position 2,988,396 of record NC_134515.1, read on the forward strand.
AACTGAAATAATTTTATTTGGTCAACAAAATCTGCTATTGACAGCGCCATTGGCTCCCTTAAGTTTCATTGTCATCCTTTTGCGAGAAACCTTGGTGTTATCCTAGAGAGTAACTTTAGGTTTGATAAACATACATCCTATATAGTCAAGACAAGCTTTTTTCAACTTAGACTTTTGGCAAAAGCGAAAGCTTAAAAAGATTAATTCACACTTTTATTATGTCACGTTTAGATTATTGTAATTCCTTGTTTGTTGGGCTTGACCAGACATCATTGCGCAGTTTGCAGGTCGTTCAAAATGCTTCCACCAGCTTGCTGACTGGAAAGAAAAGGTGTGAGCACATCACCTAGTCCTTGCCTCTTTACACTGGCTGCCTGTTAACTTTAGGATTTAGTTTAAGGTTTTATTAATTGCTTTTAAATGTGTAAATGGTTTGGCACCACCTTTTTTATCAGAGCTTCTACAGCTTCACAGTTCTGCTCGGGCACTTCGGTGGTCAAACCAGCTGCTCCTGGCAGGACCTCGGTCCAGGCTCGAGCCTTCTCAGTAGCTCCTAAGCTGTGGAACAGCCCACCTCTCCATGTTAGAGCTGTTGGGCATTTTAAAACATTTCAAAATGCATCTCTTCTCCTTGGCGTTCACTCCCAGCTGAGCGAGGAATCTTGGCTCTCTCGCTTTGTCTTTATCCCTCTTTTACTGTCTTTTATTTTCACTTTTAATCTTAATTTGTTTTATATTGAATGATTAGTATCCCTTGTGTTGTATTTGTTGTTGTAGTGTTTATGATTATTTTTATTATGCTTTTGCTTCTGTGCAGCACTTTGGTCGACTGAGGTTGTTTTAAATGTGCTTTATAAATAAACTATGCCTGTGACAAAGATGACGGTTAATGTCCACAAACGCTTCTGATTAAAGATATACAGCCAGTTTATGAACACGTTTGCTTCACTGATGCTGAGTTATTACTCTCTTGAAGAAAGAGTTTACCTTAAAAAGAGTGAGAAACAGCAGCTACGTTATGTGTCTTCTGTGTCAACCAAAACAAACGCACATTTCAGCAGAAACTCAACATCTAACTTGATCAAACATGTAGCTGTAAGCTTTAAGATAATTACCCCTGATGAGAACAACTCTGATATTTACTTCAGATATAAAGTATTTAAATGTTGAATTTGTCTAATTTATTCTAAAACTAAACAAGAAACTGAACTCTTTAGAGATGTAAAAGTTGAGAAGCGGAGCAGGAACATCTGTTGGCACTAAATTAGAATAAACAAGTGAACCTTTCTCATGATTTAAAGATGTTATCAGCAAGCTGTGGTCTATTCTGTATGAATTTAGAGTTGGACTGTGTGTGTTAGAACTGAGTAGATGTGTCATTAGCGTTAGATCCTTTTAAATAAGGTTGTTGATTTTCTGTGATCACCTGCAGCTGAGACCAATCTGCCTTTTGGCTCAGCTGGAGCCTTTTCAGGGAGTCTGTGGGACAGCCTGATGATAAAGAATTAATGTTGAAGTAACATGGAGCAGGTTTTCAGCATCGCTCACTGATCATGTCTCAGGATGGTCCTGATTTTAACAAGAATACGAAGGTGAAAGACGGCTGGAAACCTGTTTTATGTGTGAGACTAATGAAGAAATGAGTCTCAGCTGCAGAGTTTGACCTGGAATTTCAACCTGTTATTGAGTTAAACAGCTACTGTAAGAAGGTCAGACAGGATAAAAGAAGAAGAGATGCTTTCTGTGTGTTACAGTCACTGTTTGATCTGAAATAAATTAAATACTTCAATAAAGTTTTCATTGTACCCAAGCCCTCCTTGTTTTGGCGTACGCCTCATTTTAATTTTTTATTCTGACAGAGAGAGAGACTTCCACCAAAGGCTCTACCACCTGACTGTGTTCCACCAATCAGACGCAGCCGTGCAGTCTGGTCACGTGACCATACTCAATCTCAGCGGCGGGACGGATTAGCTTTAGCATTAGCAGTCGTAGCAAACAAACAAAGAAACAGATGAAAAACGTCAGAACCAACGGTGGGAAATGAAGACGCAGACGAGGCCTCATACTGAAAGCATGTTTACCTTACAAAGAGTGAGAAACAGCAGCTACATTATGTGTCTTCTGTGTCAACCAAAACAAACGCACATTTCAGCAGAAACTCAACATCTAACTTGAGGAAACATGTAGCGCTAAGTTTCCTAAACTCGTTTTTTCCCCCATGGATAGGTGAATGTTTGTTTTTTAGGTTACATATGGGTTACATATGTTTTAAACATTTCTTAAGTCTCTTTTATTTTTTTATTGAAGTTCTTGAATTTACCTGGATTACTTTAATTTAAGCTATTTTGTAATTAATGAATTCATTTTAATTAATTTGATCAATTGGATGAACTCTAATTTGCCTAAAGATGATTATTTAGTATTTTTGTCTGTCTGATTGAATGCTTGTGTTAACAAATAAATCAGACGTTACTCAACAGTTACTCAGTACTTGAGTAGTTTTTTCACCAAGCACTTTTTTACTCTTACTCAAGTAACTATTTGGATGACTACTTTTTACTTTAATCATATTATTCTGAAGTAACAGTACTTTTACTTGAGGACATTTTTTAGCTACTATATGTGATGATGGAAATTAATCTGTTGTGTGTGTGTGTGTGTGTGTGTGCGGGGGGGGGGGGGGGGGGGGGGGGGGAGCACGAGCTAATGTCCAAATACTTTTGACATAGAAAGGTTTTATTACGGCTGCTTGCTGTAAATCAGCTGGTGTGAGTGGTGCTCTAAATAAAGAGGAGCGGGTGAAGCGTATCGGCGTGTTATAGGCGTTCACATTTCAAACACACCCGCCGCCACTTCCTGTTTCCACATGATGTGTTTCAGTTGATCAGTTTTTACACAGAAACAGGACTATTTGGTGCCTGAAGGGTTCGTGTTTCCATCATTAATCTTCTGTTTTATACCAACTAACTGGAGTGTGGTTATTTATTTCGATGTTTCGTGTGGGATAATGCCACAGAACCATTGCTGTATTTTTCTGCCTGGTTTCAGCCGCTTCTTCCCCTTTTTCCTCAGTTCCTGCTCATCAGCTCCCCTCCCTTCACCTGTGCTCACCTATCCTCGGCTGCACTCATTCACCAATCACCCTCCTCTGTATTTAAACTCCCGGTTTGCCTTACTCTTTGTCAGTTCATGCTCCTGTGAAGTTTCACAGTCTGGTTTAGTTTGCACAGGTTTAGTTTCATGGGATGTATCCAGCTTGGATGTGATTTTTGCTCCAGTTCTCAATAAACTGAGCTCAGTTTTCCCTTACCTGTTACGAGTCTGCACCTGGGTCCTCTCTGCTGTTGCAGAAGGGTAAACACACAAGAGTTTGAGCTGAGGATGTGGAAGTAAATCACATTAAATATCAATCATGACAGCAACTTCCTGAATTCAACTTCCTGCAACAGGAACTATTTTGTTGTTTGGCTGCATCACAAATACACGTTACGACCGAAGGTCTAGAGGGATCAGGGTGGTAACATAAATGTGTCCAAAAGTAGGCAAAAAGTAAAGTTTAAAATAATTTATTACAAAGAAAAAGGTTCCATAAACAACACAGGGGGATACACTTTAACCACACAAACTACTAAGGTGAAACCCCAACAATAGATTAACCGATAATAACCAAAGTAGCAAATAAACTCAAAATAATCCAGGCAAAACAGGGTAACAAACTTCTAGTTAGAAGCACTGGAGTCAGTTAACTCGAACTGCTAACCAGAGCAAAAGGTGGAAGTACAAATTCCACTGAAGTTTCCATAAGCAGTCAAAAAAAAAAAAAGGCTGCAGCAAACAAAGTCTGTTTCTAAGGCTCTCCAGGCTTCTCCTGGACCTGTCTGCAGCATCTGACACAGTGAACCACCACATCCTCCTCTCTACCCTGGAGGGAATGGGTGTCTCTGGCTCTGCACTCTCCATGTTCTCATCCTACCTGACAGGTCGCTCCTACCAGGTCACACTGAGAGGGTCTGTGTCGAAGCCACGTAGGCTCACCACTGGGGTTCCCCAAGGTTCGGTCTTGGGTCCTCTTCTTTTTCTCCCTCTACACATCATCTCTTGGTTCTATCATCCACTCCCATGACTTTTCCTACCACTGCTATGCAGATGACACCCAGCTGCTTCTGTCTTTTCCCCCTTCTGACACCCAAATGTCCCAAATGGCAGACATCTCGTGGGTGGATGTCGATGCACCACCTTAAGCTCAACCTGGACAGGACTGAGCTGGAGTTTCTCCCACACCACTCCCCTTCTCTGCTCTCTACACCGGCTCCCTGTAGCTGCAGCATCCAGTTTCAGACTCTGGTGCTGGCCTACAGGGCAGTGGAAGGATCAGCTCCTTCATACCTCCAGGCTGTGGTCCAGCCCTACACCCCCGCCCGACCGCTTCGCTCTGCGGCCTCCAGGCGGCCGGCTGCCCCCTCACTCAGCGGCCCCTGCGCACCATCCACACGGTCGCGGCTTTTCTCTGTTCTGGCGCCCCGATGGTGGAACGATCTCCCGACTGATGTCAGGACAGCTGAGTCGCTGCCCATCGTTGGCCGCAGGCTGCAAACCATCTCTTCAGGAAACACTACCCAGATCCGCCCTCTGAGGACATCACCTGTTTCCTCCCAGCTCCTTACGCACTTATTTGTTTCCTAAATTGTCTTTGTTTTCTAAATTGTCTTCCCATTTGTCTCGGTACCTAACTTACTGCACTTACTCTGGCACTAGTTATGCTCTTAGCTGTTTGGTTTTGGAAGGAAATGCACTTATGATTTCTTGTGACCTGAAGTTCTTTTGCCTCCCGATGTGGAACACACTGATTGTAAGTCGCTTTGGATAAAAGCGTCTGCAGAATGACCGTAATGTAATGTAATATAATGTAATATAATGTAATGTGATGTAAACAGAGGAGCATAGAAGAGGCAGGCAGGCATAAAACAAAAATAAACTTTAATAGTAAAGAAAGTAAAGAAAAATCCACAAATGTAAAAGAAATGCTACACTCACCCTCCCGTCTCTACTCTTATTTACATGAATCACAGTACGAGTGGATGAAAATAATTAAGCATCTCTGTTGTGTTGCGTCTGCCTGAAACTGAGGGACAGAAGTATCTCTTTTCATAAAGGACGGGTCTGATGGTTTCTCGTTCTAAAGCAGGCACTGAGGTCACTTTCCTGAGCGTTTTAGAGAATCTGAACAGCTTTTATCATGGCTACCACTGAGACACAACCCAGTCATTTTGAACCTCCCGAAGCAAAAAGGCCGTTCGATCAGGCTCCAGCTGTGAAACAAAGCAGAGCCCAAAGGAAGCGTACTTCTGAAATAAAACAGGAAGTAACACTGAGACAGAAACCAGAGGACAAACTCCAAACAAAAACACAACAAAAGTCTCTGACTTCTCATTTCTGAGGTGCATTGAAAGCAGCATTACTCTGCAGGTTCACTGCTAAGGTTAAAAGGTTAACCCAACAATGCTAACAGTAACTTCAACATTTAATAAATTACTCACGAAGGGGAAATGTAAAAAAGCAGAAGTGAAAGTAGCTCTTGTGCATGTGTACATTTTGGATTATTTTTCATGGTTCAGAGCAGCTTCCGTTTGGCCTGTGACAGAGTTAACGTGGCAGCAGCTGCGCTAAAGCTAACGCACGTTAGAGTACAGCGACTCGTCGACATCACGGCCAGCCCTGGAGCTCACATCCACCCGAGGCACCGAGTACACCACATCATCCGAGATGTCCCTGGAGGCTCTGACAGGAGAGTCAGAGTTTGAGTTGGAGAAATCCACCTTTGCGTAGACGGGCTGATGCAAGTTGGCTTCAGCCTGAGGAAAGAAAAACAAACAAAAAACAGGTCAAACAGGAAAGAAACTGATTATGTTGATCTGTTGACACAAACTGGCTCAGAGACAGTTCACAAAGTAACAGCAGAGTGTGTTTTAAAGGGACAGTTCGCCTCTTTTGACATGAAGCTGTATGACATCCCATATCAGCAACATCATTTATGAACATCTTCTTACCCCCTGCTGCGTCCTGTGAGCAGAGTTCCAGCCTCGTTTTGGTGTTGATGAAGGTAGTCCGGCTAGTTGGCTGGGGTTTAAAAAATAAAGCGTTTTGCTTCTCAAAACAATATGCGTTCAAAAGAGTAATACATTTGCATCACAAAATCGTTCTCCAGGAAAAAGTCAGACCTCACAATCGCTTGGCCCTATTTTCTCTCCCTTCGTATCACTGCCTGCTGTGCAGACCGAGCAGCAAACACCGTAACAGGCGCGGGCGTCGGCAGGCGGCAGCAGGCAGTGATACGAAGGGAGAGAAAATAGGGCCAAGAGATTGTGAGGTCCTCACCTATGGTCACGAGCTGTGGGTAGTGACCGAAAGAACGAGATCGCGAATACAAGCGGCCGAAATGAGTTTCCTCCGCAGGGTGTCTGGGCTCTCCCTTAGAGATAGGGTGAGAAGCTCGGTCATCCGGGAGGGGCTCGGAGTAGAACCGCTGCTCCTCCGCATCCAGAGGAGTCAGATGAGGTGGCTCAGGCATCTGGTTAGGATGCCTCCTGGACGCCTCCCCGGTGAGGTGTTCCGGGCCCGTCCCACTGGGAGGAGGCCCCGGGGAAGACCCAGGACACGTTGGAGAGACTATGTCTCTCGGCTGGCCTGGGAACGCCTCGGGGTCCCCCCAGAAGAGCTGGAGGAAGTGGCCGGGGACAGGGACGCCTGGGTCTCTCTGCTCAAGCTGCTGCCCCCGCGACCCGATCCCCGGAGAAGAGGAAGATGATGGATGGATGGATGGATGGATTGTGAGGTCTGACTTTTTCCTGGAGAACCATTTTGTGATGCAAATGTATTACTCTTTTGAACGCATATTGTTCTGAGAAGCAAAACGCTTTATTTTTTAAACCCCAGCCAACTAGCCGGACTACCTTCATCAACACCAAAACGAGGCTGGAACTCTGCTCACAGGACGCAGCAGGGGGTAAGAAGATGTTCATAAATGATGTTGCTGATATGGGATGTTACACAGCTTCATGTCAAAAGAGGCGAACTGTCCCTTTAAATCCAATTGCCATCATTTCCTAAACCTAACCAAGAGGATTCGATGCCTGAAGCTAACCAAACAGCTTTATGAGTAAAAGCTTCACAGTGATGTTTGCTATGGAAGTCTGAATGTCCCACGGTCGGCATGTAAGTAAGTCAGAAGGACGCTTTGCCTTCATATCATATCTGAAGAGCTAAAACCTCGATTCCTGACCTGAGGTCCTTGTCCTCCGACTCCTGGAGAGGACACGAGGAGAGAGGAGTGTCGGGACAGGGACTCAAAAAGCCCAAAAAGGTGATGTCATTGCTCTATTATAACAGCTTTCCAAACGTTTTACTGTTGGGGTTTGCTTTGGATTTTAGAATTTCCAATGTGGACCTCAAACACACCACGAAGACTTGTTATGGGTGCCAATGCCGAAGTCATTAGACACACATACTACTCTGTTGCCAGACTCTTATTATTTTCCAGTTTCCATCATGAATTTCGGCGCGCTACTAGTCTAGCACCGATGGTCCGACCGACATAAAAAGCCCACCGCTGCGTGCGCAACGACCTCGATCGGTGTGCTATTACGTTTGGCTCTCAGTCGAAAGGAATTCCGTCAAAATTGGAAAAATGTGGATGGAAAAATCGATTGAAAAGCCCTTAACGAGCCAAAAATGACAAAAACTGCCCTGTTTTAGAGGCCTCATAACTCAGCCATACGACATCACAGAGACCTCATTCAAAGTTTATATGTGACAGGAGACTCTCAGCTTCAACTCAACTAAAGGGTTTGTTGATAGGGCGGGCAGTAGATTGGCACCCATCAAAATTTCTTCAGAAATGTTCTAGTTTCAGTTACAGCTGATGTTTCCGAAGTGCTAAAGTTTTTCGTGGAGACGGCACAACTGCGTCTTCTCACGGTTTCAGCTGAGATTACATCATCAGCGGTCGGACAACCTGCAGAAGTGATGACAGAAAAGGAAGTGCTTCTGTTGCTCTGCACACAGCCGGAGAGGAAGTCACCGTTTGACCAACATGTTAGTCCATTTCACACGAGCTGCTTTTCTGAAAAAGGACAAACTGTGAGCTTACCATGTTGTTCTGTCGGGGTCGTTGCAAACAAGTCATCGAATGCAGCATTAGATTATGTAGAAGTGTATCATTTAACTTTCATATCTACTAAAATATTAGCTGATAAAAAGGAGTTTATTGCTCAGGCTTGTTGTTAAAATAGCTGCAATCACCCGTCCAGGTATTTGTGAAGATCTACACATTTCCTTTTTAACACAGGATTAAAATGACACTTCCTGTTTTATACAGAAGCCAAAAACACTTTTACAAAGGAAACAGCTGTGCATCCTCACTTAGAGGCCGTCCTGTGGCCTCTCCTCCACAGAACAGTTAAAGTAGCTCACAGGCAGGAGGATGGAGAAGAAGTGCACGTGTGTGTTGTGCAGGTGTTTTAGACGACCGGACCGTTGGTGGAATGACAGAATCTGACCGTCTGGGCATCAGAACAGGCTGGAAACTGACTGTTGCATGAATAAAATGGCTGACAGCTGATGAAGAAATCTTTTTTTTTACAGAATGCAGCTCAAGCTGCACCGTTTGCTTACTTTGTGTTGAGGACTGACTGCCATGACAAGGCTGTAGTCGTCACTGGTTTCAGCTCCTGTTGGTTTGACGAACGTGGCACAAGAGTAAACTGTGGAGATTTCCGCAGGAGGAGATCTCCGTCTGTCCTTTCTCTCACCCTGACACATTTCATTGGTATTCAAAAGAGGAATTAGTTATGTCGTCATTTCAAGAAGCTTCAAAAACACTAAAAATGTGTCTTAAGTTCCTCAAACTCACCTCAGTGTTGGTGTCGTGCACTGTTTGCTCACCATGACCTGAAAGACACGAACACATTTTAGTTTCTTAAACTTCCTGAAAAATAACCACCTGTTTAAAATTTCGTTCAGCATCAAAGTCATTTTATGACTCTTGTTGTAATTTCTACAGTTCCATAAATAAGTCTTGGCCAGAGTCTAACATTTTGTCAGAAAGGTGGGTGTGAGGCGTGGAAGGACACGGATGCGGACTTTAAAAAAAAAGTAAACTTGGTTTATTAAACCAATACAATGTAACTTCTCAAAAAGCCCATTATGGAGCTCCGCCTACAGGCTTGGAGGTAATGTACGGTTACGGTCTCTTGCTTTGTCGGCCTCTCTCTTTCTCTTCCTTGCTTCATCAGTCAACGTCTTCTTCTGTTTCTTAGGTGCCTCTGCCATGATGATCGTACTGACAATGTTGCGCTAGCTTAGCCTTATACCTGGGAGCGTGAGAGGGGTCTATTTGTTTTTGCGGTAGGTGTGCCAGAAAGCAAGTCGAAGTACTTCTGCTCAGCTCCCGGGCCGGTCCAGCAAAGTTACATAGCGCAGTTTTTCCAACTCAGACCCCTGAAGGGCATAGGAGACAGGCTAATCGTAATATTAAAACTCATTCTAGCCGCACAATTTTTTTCAAGCTGTTATTTTAAGGTAGAAATGTTACATAATATTGCTTTAATTCAAACGAGGTAAAAACAAAGCGCGACTGAGCCGAATGACAAAACTAGACTGTGGGAAACCAAAACATGGCTAAGTTTCTCACACACTATAGAAACTATTGGTCCAGGTTTTATTACCCCACAAACATCTGTGGAAAAAAGGGATAAAGAAAAAGAAAGAAATCTATATTCTCATTGATTTGGCTTCAAATGCACCGCTGGGATAGGCTCCAGCACCCCCGCGACCTGACCGACGGATTCAGCGGGTATAGAAAATGGATGGATGGATGGCTTCAAATGCTAATAACAGGATTTTCCACCAAAGAATCTGTATCTCATCGGGGTGGAGGAGTTTGAGTACCCCCTTGATCCTGAGAGTTGTGTTGTTGGGGGTGGTGTTAGCCCCTGTTGGGGTATACCCAGGCAAATTTGTCTCGGAGGACGAGTCAGACAGAAAGAGATGCAAAGGCCTCAATGGAGTAAGCAGGAAAACCGACACCAGGGCACCCCTCTGGAGCCTGGCCGGGAGGAGGGGCTCCCCAGCACGTCAAACGTCATATCGCCGACGGGGAAAGACCTGAGCTGCTGTGTGAGGTGGAGTAGCACCAACTAGATGTATACTATATGACCAAAAGTGTTCTATCGGGTTGAGGTCAGGACTCTGTGCAGGCCAGTCAGGTTTTTCCACACCAAACTGGCTCATCCTTTATGGAACTCGCTTTGTGCTCTGGTTCACAGTCATGTTGGAACAGGAACTGTTTCCCCGAACTGTTTCCACGAACTGTTTCCACGAACTGTTTCCACGAACTGTTTCCACGAACTGTTTCCCCAAACTGTTTCTCCAAATCGTTTCCACGAACCGTTTCCCCAAACTGTTTCCCCAAACTGTTTCCACGAACTGTTTCCACGAACTGTTTCCACGAACTGTTTCCACGAACTGTTTCCCCAAACTGTTTCCCCAAACTGTTTCTCCAAATCGTTTCCACGAACCGTTTCCCCAAACTGTTTCCCCAAACTGTTTCCACGAACTGTTTCCCCCAAACTGTTTCCACGAACTGTTTCCCCAAACTGTTTCCCCCAAACTGTTTCCCCAAACTGTTTCCCCAAACTGTTTCCCCCAAACTGTTTCCACGAACTGTTTCCCCAAACTGTTTCCACGAACTGTTTCCCCAAACTGTTTCCCCAAACTGTTTCCCCAAACTGTTTCCCCAAACTGTTTCCACAAACTGTTTCCCCAAACTGTTCCCCCAAACTGTTTCCCCAAACTGTTTCCACGAACTGTTTCCCCAAACTGTTTCCAAGAACTGTTTCCCCAAACTGTTTCCACGAACTGTTTCCACGAACTGTTTCCCCAAACTGTTTCCCCAAACTGTTTCCCCAAACTGTTTCCCCAAACTGTTTCCCCCAAACTGTTTCCACGAACTGTTTCCCCAAACTGTTTCCAAGAACTGTTTCCCCAAACTGTTTCCCCCAAACTGTTTCCACGAACTGTTTCCACGAACTGTTTCCACGAACTGTTTCCCCAAACTGTTTCCCCAAACTGTTTCTCCAAATCGTTTCCACGAACCGTTTCCCCAAACTGTTTCCCCCGAACTGTTTCCCCAAACTGTTTCCCCCAAACTGTTTCCCCAAACTGTTTCCCCAAACTGTTTCCCCCAAACTGTTTCCACGAACTGTTTCCCCAAACTGTTTCCACGAACTGTTTCCCCAAACTGTTTCCCCAAACTGTTTCCCCAAACTGTTTCCACGAACTGTTTCCCCAAACTGTTTCCAAGAACTGTTTCCCCAAACTGTTTCCACGAACTGTTTCCACGAACTGTTTCCCCAAACTGTTTCCCCAAACTGTTTCCCCAAACTGTTTCCACGAACTGTTTCCCCAAACTGTTTCCAAGAACTGTTTCCCCAAACTGTTTCCACGAACTGTTTCCCCAAACTGTTTCCACGAACTGTTTCCAAGAACTGTTTCCCCAAACTGTTTCCAAGAACTGTTTCCCCAAACTGTTTCCCCAAACTGTTTCCAAGAACTGTTTCCCCAAACTGTTTCCCCAAACTGTTTCCACAAACTGTTTCCACAAACTGTTTCCCCAAACTGTTTCCCCCAAACTGTTTCCAAGAACTGTTTCCCCAAAATGTTTCCCCAAACTGTTTCCCCAGAGTTGTGAGCATGAAATGGTCCAAAATCTCTTGGTATGCTGAAGGATTCAGAGTTCCTTTCACTGGAACTAAGGGGCCCAGCTCCTGAACAACAACCCCACACCATAATCCCCCCTCCACCAAACTTTACACTTGGCACAATGCAGCAAGACAAGCACCGTTCCCCTGGCAACCGCCAAACCCAGACTCCTCCATCAGATCGCCAGATGGAGAAGCCTGATTGGTCCCTCCAGAGAACACGTCTCCACTGCTCTACAGTCCAGCGGCGGCGTGCTTTACACCGCTGCATCCGACGCTTTGCATCGCACTTGGTGATGTATGGCTTGGATGCAGTTGCCATGGAAACCCATTCCATGAAGCTCTCCACGTGCTGTTCTCGAGCTAATCTGAAGGCCACATGAAGGTTGGAGGTCTGCAGCGACCGACTCTGCAGAAAGTTGGCGACCTCTCCGCACCATGCGCCTCAGCATCCTCTGACCCCGCTCTGTCATTTTACCTGGCCGACCACTTCCTGGCTGAGCTGCTTCCCAATGGCTTCCACTTTGTTATAACACCACTGACAGCTGACTGTGGGATATTTAGCAGCGAGGAAGTTTCATCACTGGACTTGTTGCACAGATGTTTGCAGAGGCAGTCTGTATGATTGGAACACCTGCATTTGATTATTTGGATGAGGTAGTGAATACTTTTGGCAGTATAGTGTAGTTGGGCTCACTTCCACACACAGTCCAACTAGACTCTCTCATACTCTGGAGTTGCCCAGAGAGAGAGGCGTCCGGCAGGTGTGAGGATACTCACAAGCCCCCAGCTGAGGAACTCGGTGTAGGAGCTCAGAGTGAGAGGGTCGCCTTCCTGTAGCTACAGATCGCAGGAGGGAATCCTCCGATACAGTCAGAACGAGTTCGGATTATTGAGCCTTATTGGAGCCCTTAGGTGGTGTCCTGGGTGGGGTGCATACTGGAGATTCCTTCATTCTCCTGGGGGACTTCAATGCCCATGTGGGCAATGACATAGTGACCTGGAGATGGGTCCCTGCCTCAAGTGAAAGAGTTTAAGTATCTCGGGATCTTGTTTGCGAGTGATGGCAAGTTACACACAGACAGACAGACACCGTCAGCAGTAATGAGGGCGCTGCTCCGGTCCGTTGTGGTGAAGAGGGAGCTGAGCCGGAAGGAGAAGCTTTCATGTTACTGCTCCATCTTTGCTCCAACCCTCACCTGTGGGCACAGATCTGGGTAGAGACCCAAAGAAGGAGGTCGAGGATACAAGCGGCTGAAATGAGTTTCCTTCAGAGGGGGGCGGGGCTCAGCCTTAGAGATAGGGGCTAAACCATCCAGGGGGAGGAGCTCGAAGTAGAGCCGCTGCTCCTCCACATCGTGGTTCGTGCATCAAATCAGGGATGCCCCCTGATTTCCTTCCTTTGGAGGTTTTCAGGGCAAGTCTAGTTGGGATGAAGCCCCGGGGCAGATCCAGAACCCGTTGGAGGGCTTATGCATCACTTCCGGCCTAGAAATGTCACAGGACCCCGAGGAGCTGGAGAGTGTTGCTCAGGAGGGGGATATCTAGGTTCCGAATTGGGTCGGGTATGAATCTGTGTCCTGATGCCTCACCTTTCAGAGGTTTAGAAGATCTTCTCCTGCAGAACACCAGCAGAGCCACCAATAACAGGACGACTGCGAAGCCCAGAGTCAGACCCACAATCAGCAGCACATCTGCAGAAGTTTTACAAGAACATAGAAGATTACAACATTGGGGATTATGGTATTCATTATGAGTACAAAGCTCTTTGATGATGAGGTCCATCAGGACACACAAGCATCCCTTTATAAACAAGATCCCACGACTGTGGAAAAGACTCATCTGGCTGATATTGTCAGATCCCACGACAGGAGCCTCAATCTACAGATGAGTTACCATCTGAATCATGATTGAGGATATAAACTGATTTTATACAAGCTTTAATCTATCAGACAGCGTGTGAATGTACCTGTAGATGTTGTTCCTTCATGCTGAGGCGGTACAGACTGGTCAGCTGTTCCAGAGGAGGCTGAAGGGGCGGAGCTTCCTGATCTGGAGCTGAAACTCTGTGTGGTCATTGGTGTAGAAGCTGCTGTGACGACGGTCGTTGGTGTAGAAGCTGATGGAGCTGCCACAAAGGAAACAAACAAGTTACACCAATAATAAAGTGGTGTAACTAATAAATATAATAAAGCAAAAACAACAACGAAATGAGCCTTAAATTTAAATGCTGCTTGAGTTGATTTTGTGAGAAACTAATCAAATAATACTTTTAATCTAAACTTTAAATCTTTTAATTTTAAAAAACATGCTTGTTGTAGTTTGTTTCATTGTTATTGGAATAAAGATGGACGTTACAGCTGGTGGAAAATACAATTAGCAGGATTGTTGTATTAAACAGCACATCAGGTAGTTTACAAGCAGCTGTCAGTGACTGATGATAAAACATGTTTTAATCTTCCAGAGACATTCAGAGCATTTTGATTCATTAAAAACTCACCACCTGTGACCGTGATGCTAAAGTCTGTATATCCATCTTTAATATATCTGTCCAGATAACATCTGTACCGTCCTGAGTCAGACGGGGTCAGCTGTGTGATGGTCACATACAGAACTCCTCCAAATGTTGCGTCTTCATATCCAATACTGTATCTGTCTCTTTGATTTCTGTCACCATCTGTCTGAACAAGAATCTTTTCTTCACATTCTCCTCTGCAGAAGGACTTTGTGCTTCCATCGAAGTTAAAGGAACATCCGACTGTCAGAGAGCTTCCAGCTTCTCTATAGAAGGGTTCTTCCTGGGTTCCTTTTAGCAGAGCTGTTAAAGAAGGAAAACAAGCAGGAGTTACTTTCTGTGCTGAAGATGATGCAGTCTGATCACTTTAAAGGGACAGTTCGCCTTTTTTGACATGAAGCTGTATGACATCCCATATCAGCAACATCATTTCTGAACATCTTCTTACCCCCTGCTGCGTCCTGTGAGCAGAGTTCCAGCCTCGTTTTGGTGTTGATGAAGGTAGTCCGGCTAGTTGGCTGGGGTTTAAAAAATAAAGCGTTTTGCTTCTCAGAACAATATGCGTTCAACAGAGTAATACATTTGCATCACAAAATCGTTCTCCAGGAAAAAGTCAGACCTCACAATCTCTTGGCCCTATTTTCTTTCCCTTCGTATCACTGCCTGCTGCCGACGATTTTGTGATGCAAATGTTGCTGATATGGGATGTCATACAGCTTCATGTCAAAAGAGGCGAACTATCCCTTTAATCAGTATCACACGGTTCTATCAGTCTGTGGCTCTAACAGCTCATCCAGCAGCGACAGGAAGTGGATCTTTAAAGAGTCGCTGCTTCATAATGTCCCCCTCTGCAGAGTATTGGACTGACCTCTGTGTCATTTAAATACAACAATCAGTTCATCCAAGGATGTGATGGCAGGTAAAGAGGAGAAGAACAGCTCAATACTTACACTTTTTCCTCAACATGAAACGAGCATTTATCACTTTGAGCACTTTGATATGAAGCAGAAAATATCAGGTTGTTTAAAACATCAGCAGCTGTCAGTGAGAACCGACGCTTTTCTGCAGCTTGAATAGAAACTCACCGTCTGCAACAACGAGTTTAAACTCTCCTTTGGAAAATCGGGTTGAAGATCTGCTCAAACCACACCGGTACCGTCCTGAGTCAGACGTGGTCGGATGTTCGATGCTCACAGACAAAACATAAGTGTCATAGTTATAATCAATCCTGTATCGTCCTCTTTGAGCTTCTCTACGATCAGTTAGAATGAGTATGTTTTCTCCTTCACAGTTTTCTCTGCAGAAGAACCTCCATTTTCCAGATGAAGTAAAGGGGCATTCGATTGTGATGTCCTCTCCAATGACTCTATAGAAATGTTCCAGTCCGTTAACAGAGCTGCTGTTTCCAGCCTGCAGAGCTGCAGAAAAGATAAAGCATCAACAGTTTTATCCCAACATTTTCTGTCCAAACACAGCATGGAGGAAACTTTCTGTCACTGAGACACAAAACATGAGCTGGACATCTCATTTTAACTAAGAAACAGTGAGATCATTGGAAAGCTTCAGCAGGAGGAATGGAACAAACTAAAGGTTCGAACATGAGACGCAAACCACTGAGAGCTCAACAACCAGAATGACTAGCAGCTTATTTTGAGGAAGTAACAAATACTCAAGTCCAAACACAAAGTCAAATGGTCCATCTGTTCACTGTTAACACGAGCCTCAAAGAAATGACTGGGATAACTAATAAAACAGTTTCCGTATCAGAAATCAATTCCACAAGTAAAAACACATGAATAAATATGAGGTTTCTGTTTAAAAATGTGAATTTATCCATTAAAACCACTCAACATGACTCCAGTTCTGATGTTTAATCATATGAACAAACGTACGGTGAGACTGAGAGCGAAATAAATAAAAATAAATGTACTCACAGAGCAAGAAGAAGCAGAACAAAGTGTGATGGACGCCCATGTTGAGGCTCTGATAGTTTCCTGCTGCCTCTCTTCGCTCTTCACTTCCCTAACTGAAGGACTTCCTCCTGTAACCACGACAACACATCACTCCTCCTTCCTCCATCAGTCTGTACGTCAGCTGCTGACTCATTTATGTGTCACTTTACGTAAAAACTGTTGATCACTTTTGTTCTGTGGGGGTTAAATATCACAGCTGAATAGACTTTGCTTTTTGTTCCACTGTCTGCATATTTATCAGTGGTTTGGTGCTCAGGTCTGGCAAGAAACAATTTTTCTTATATGTGCAATTTAACCTTGTGTCAGGGTGGGTGGAAGTGCGAGGCGTGGAAGGACACGGATGCAGACTTTTTAAAAAGCAAACTGATTTATTTTCAAAAAACAAGGTTAACATAAATCACGGCTGAGCCGGATGACAAGAACTAGACTGTGGAAAAAAACAAAAAACAAACTTGGTATAACTTGGTGTAACTTGGTATAACTTGGTGTAACTTGGTGTAACTTGGTGTAACTTGGTATAACTTGGTATAACTTGGTGTAACTTGATGTAATTTGGTATAACTTGGTATAACTTGGTGTAACTTGGTATAACTTGGTTTAACTTGGTGTAACTTGGTATAACTTGGTGTAACTTGGTGTAACTTGGTATAATAACTTGGTATAACTTGGTGTAACTTGGTGTAACTTGGTGCAACTTGGTATAACTTGGTATAACTTGGTGTAACTTGGTGTAACTTGGTATGACTTGGTATGACTTGGTGTAACTTGGTATAACTTGGTATGACTTGGTATGACTTGGTATGACTTGGTATAACTTGGTGTAACTTGGTATAACTTGGTGTAACTTGGTATAACTTGGTATAACTTGGTGTAACTTGGTATGACTTGGTATGACTTGGTGTAACTTGGTATAACTTGGTGTAACTTGGTGTAACTTGGTGTAATTTGGTATAACTTGGTATGACTTGGTTTAACTTGGTATAACTTGGTTTAACTTGGTATAACTTGGTGTAACTTGGTGCAACTTGGTATAACTTGGTGTAACTTGGTGTAACTTGGTATAATAACTTGGTGTAACTTGGTATAATAACTTGGTATAACTTTGTGTAACTTGGTGTAACTTTGTTTAACTTTGTGTAACTTGGTATAACTTGGTATAATTTGGTGTAAATTGGTATAACTTGGTATGACTTGGTATAATTTGGTGTAACTTGGTATAACTCGGTGTAACTCGGTGTAACTCGGTATAACTTGGTATAACTTGGTATAACTTAACTTAACTTGGCGTCATGATGGTGAAAGGAATTCACACAGACTGTGAGAAACCAGGAAACTAAATACTGAGGGAACTGATGAGTGAATGGATGCAGCTGAGAGAATCGACAGGTTAAGTGAATGAACTAATGACCTGAACATGGGGACTGAGGAAACAGAAACTGTGGGGAAAACAATGGCAAAACTTAAGAACTAAACATGAACTTAAAAACTAAGACATGACATAACCTAAAACATGATAACTCCCTCAAGGGATGGATCACAGACAACCCAAAAAGTTTGAAGCGTGCTTCGAAGCTTCGGTGTTGGAGGTAACATCACAAGCAAAGTCAATGCAACATCACAGAAACATCGCTTCATGGAAGTAGGATGTAGAGGATTTGTTGCAAAGTCTGTTGTCTCATTGCTGAGGGAGCTGGGTGTAAGTGGACAGAGTGTGAGGAAAATAGTGAAGGAAGTGTCAGATGAGGCAGTAAAGTCCAGTCAGTGGATTTGGATTAGAAGAAGCAATAGCAGCTGGGGGCCCAGCAGGGGGAGCACTTAGGGTAAACAGACTTTTATGAAAAAGCAAAGAAGAAGTTCAAGATGTTTAAGTGGAGGGTGTGGCCCATGTGATCCTTTTGAAACCAGGCGGCCATTTTGGGTGAGATGGCTTTGAGTGAGGTGTATGGCTTTGTTTTTTCTGGCATTGTTAGTGATTATAGGACTGTTTAGATGAGTTTGTCTGCTGAATCTGCTAGTGTGTCTTGTCCTGCCTCCACCTCTGGCACCCTCTATATCTTCATTACCCCCTACCGGAACCAGGGTTTGAATCCCATTCCTACTAATCTTTACCTCTTTTATTTCTCCCCCTACCCTAACCAGGGTTTGAATCCCATTCCTACTAATCTTTACCTCTTTTATTTCTACCCCCTACCCGAACCAGGGTTTGCATCCCCACCCCGCTGTGACTGGTGTGCAGTTGGTGAGAGGCTGAGGTAGCTTGTGGCTGTAAAAGATGGTTGTTGTGGTGCGAGGAGCAGTGTTGGCTGGCATTAGGGGGGTGACTCTGGGACGCCAGTGATCACTGTCTAGCCTCCTGGAGGTGTCGTGGGCCCAACTCAACGAAACACTGATGAAAGGAGGTTCCCACCCGATGACCCCAATGACATGTTGGTCAGCACTGCTCACTGGTCTATATTATAGGGAGTTTTGGGAATTATTCACTGAGTCTGGTCCATTTTTATTTATTTTTTCCTTTAGCACAAGTTTCTTGTGTTTACCTTGAATGAATATCCTTTCTGCTGATAGGCCGGTTGAAAAGCAGGGAGCATTTACAGCTGATCAATCAATCAAACTTTATTCATAAAGCCCTTTTCAGACGTTAAAAACGTAGTACAAAGTGCTATACATGTTTAAAGAAGCCCTCATCCCCACCACAGCACATACACACAAATAAAATAAACTTAGAAACGTGTGGCTGAATACAGAGGAGCCAGCTCAGGAAACACCATCACAGGAGGCCATCTGCACTGGGTGCTGCTCACGGCCCACAACCAGGATGCCTCCACCCCGTTGCACACCGAGCTCAAGGACAGCGAGGGGCCCACAGCAGTGGAGCACTGCCGCAGACCCCCCACCTGGCCAAGCCGATGTTCACCACGAGTCAGAGACATCCCAGCCAGAGCCGATCACAGCCTCCACCGAGGAAACACTGGGAATATGGAATAAAAGCATAAAACTACAAAGGCTAAGAACATCAAATAAAGAAATGGATATAATAACAATATGAAACAGCTAACAGAAAAAGCCTTAGAATAGACAATTAAAACCTCAGTCTTGTCTTGCTTGAGCTGTAAGACGTTTTCTGCCATCCAAGAACTGATGTCTAAGACACATTTAAAAAGGGCATCAATTGGCCCAGTGTCATCAGGAGACATGGGTATGTAGAGCTGTGTGTCATCTGCATAGCGGTGGAAATTGATACCATGCCTCCTGGGGACATTTCTGAGTGGGAGCATGTATAAGTTAAAAAGTACGGGGCCTAAAATAGAGCCCTGGGGCACACCACATTTAATTTCATGGATCCTTGAGGAACATGTGTCCAAACTTAGGAGGAATTTTCTATCTGTGAGATAAGAACCGAACCATTGGAGGGCAGTACCAGAGAGGCCGACCAGGTCAGGGGGTAACTGAACACAGGTGCGGCAGAAAACAAACGGGAAGAAGAGCTACCAGAAATGCAAAAACTACAACCCTTTCAAAGTAAAACAGGAAGTATCAGTGAAACCCATCATTAATGACAGAGATTAAACAAATGAAACGAAAAGAAGAGTGGAGACAGACAATCACACATGGTTGGGATCTATTTACCCAAAAGGTTTATCACTGATCAACAAATCGCTGTTCTTATCGGGTCTATCTGTAGATCATCAGCTGGAGTTTGAGATTTAATCTTTAGATCCTTCAAAAGAAAAAGAAAAGCTGTAGAAACCAGACACAGATCATCTTCAGTACTTACATCTTCAGTTTAAAAGCATGCAAGGCTGAAACAAATGGAAATCCACAACAGAGTCCCACTTTTTGCTTGTGAGTTTTCTGAGTGGATTTCAGCCTTTGAATGCAGTTTTCTTCTGGTTGCAGCAGAAACAGAATCCAGCTCTGAATCCGCAGTCTCATAGGTGTTCTGTGAGTGTGGAGTAGACCTGGTTCTGGTCCCTGCTGGCAGTATCGAGGCTCTGGTAGGTGGAGTCCTCACATGTAGGTGGAGTGCAGTTCTCATAGGTGACGTTCTGAAGAGCAAACATGTATTTTCCTCAAATGAAATGCATCATAAAAAGCACTTTCAGGCAGCTAGTCTGTGGTGGGAAATCCTCACAGCGCTCTACTCTGAACCTCTCAGTCAACAGTTTCGTGTCACGTTTCACATACAAATCTGAATTCACCTTCTTTCTTTGTGATTTATGGAGAACTCTGCAAACTGTTCCATCTCAGCTTGACTGATTTATTTCAATTTTACAGGAGCAATCGTTCAACAAAGAATGTAAAAACATTCACCTCCATGTTAGAGCTGTCTGACTTTCTTCTAGTCCTCAAACCTGTGGGGAAAAAAACAGTATTTCTCTGTGTTATAATGAGGAATCATTCAATGTGCACATGAGGCTGAAAGATCAGTGT
Source organism: Odontesthes bonariensis (assembly GCF_027942865.1). Classification (NCBI taxonomy): domain Eukaryota; kingdom Metazoa; phylum Chordata; class Actinopteri; order Atheriniformes; family Atherinopsidae; genus Odontesthes; species Odontesthes bonariensis. The sequence continues at coordinate 3,009,071 of NC_134515.1, forward strand.
TTCTAAGATGAAGTGACAAGAAAACAGCCAATTATAAAACAGCCAATGATAAAACAGCCAATGATAAAACAGCCAATGATAAAACAGCCAATGATAAAACAGGCAATGATAAAACAGCCAATGATAAAACAGCCAATGATAAAACAGCCAATAATAAAACAGCCAATAATAAAACAGCCAATTATAAAACAGGCAGTGATACTCGTGACCATAGGTGAGGGTAGGAACATAGATTGACCGGTAAATCGAGAGCTTCGCCTTCTGGCTCAGCTCCTTCTTCACCACGACGGGCCGGTGCAGAGCCCGCATCACTGCAGACGCCGCACCGATCTGTCTGTCAACCTCCTGCTCCATTCGTCCCTCACTCGTGAACAAGACCCCGAGATACTTGAACTCCTCCACTTGGGGAAGGATCTCATTCCCAACCCGGAGAGGGCATTCCACCCTTTTCCGGCCGAGGACCATGGTCTCGGATTTGGAGGTGCTGATTCTCATCCCAACCGCTTCACACTCGGCTTCGAACCGCTCCAGTGAGAGCTGAAGGTCACGGCCCAACAACACTAACAGAACCGCATCATCCGCAAAAAGCAGAGACCCGATTCTGAGGTCACCAAACCGGACCCCCTCAACGCCCTGGCTGCATCTAGAAATTCTGGCCATAAAAGTTATGAACAGAATTGGTGACAAAGGGCAGCCCTGACGGAGTCCAACCCTCACAGGAAACACATCCGACTTACCGCCGGCAATGCGGACCAAACTCTGACACCGGACATACAGAGACTGAACAGCCCATATCAAGGAGTCCGGCACTCCATACTCCCGGGGGATCCCACACAGGACTCCCTGAAGGACAAGGTCAAACACCTTCTCTAAGTCCACAAAACACATGTAGACTGATTGGGCGAACTCCCTTGCACCGTCTAGGACCCTGCTGAGGGTGTAGAGCTGGTCCACTGTTCAGTGGCCAGAACAAAAACCACACTGCACCTCCGGAATCCGAGATTTGACTATCCTATGGTTTTTCCTCTACAGTACAACCCAAACAGACCTTACCAGGGAGGCTGAGGAGCATGGTCCCCCTGTAGTTGGAACACACCCTCCGGCCATCTGCCAGTTAAAATAGATGTATTTAATGTGGTGTCTTTGCTCTGATCTGAGTATCTGCTTTAATTTCAGTATTTGTAACATTTCATCAGGAAAATCAGATAAAACAGAAAATCACAAACAGATCTTTTTATTCAACTAACAGACATGTTAGAGTTCACATTTTCCCACCACTGCTAAAAAAGTTCATTTTTATTCGTATCACTGAGTGAGTGTGATGTGTTGCCTCACCTGTCAGAGGTTTACAAGATCTTCTCCTGCAGAACACCAGCAGAGCCACTGATAACAGGATGACTGTGACAGCCACAGTCAGACCCACAATCAGCAGCACATCTGCAGAAGTTTGACAAGTTGTTTTACTCTGACGCCTCCTGCTGGATCAGCTAATTAATCACAGGCTATATGGCTGCAGAGGGAACGCACACACTGTATATCCACATAACAAATGGCTGTGTTAACACGTCATACATCAAAATCCAATTCAGATCCAACATAAACAGTATTCAGGAGACCTGTGCAGTTCCACTTTGCCACGTAGAGACTGAGTTACGGGTTCGGTTTGAGTTGGAGGTTCTTCATCGACATGAAAGCAAGTCTGAGAAAAACACCCATCTTTGGCTGATGGTGAACAAAAGTCTTACAGTAGGACACAGAAACTGATTCAAATACAAGCTTTAATCTATCAGACACAGCGTGTGGATGTACCTGTAGATGTTGTTCCTTCATGCTGAGGCGGTACAGACTGGTCAGCTGTTCCAGAGGAGGCTGAAGGGGCGGAGCTTCCTGATCTGGAGCTGAAACTCTGTGTGGTCGTTGGTGTAGAAGCTGATGGAGCTGCCACAAAGGAAACAAACAGACTATAATAACAGACTACTGGTCAACCTGAAATTCCACACTGTCGTAAAAATGCCCACCTTTGTATTATACACATCCACTAACTAAACATCGTGGCGAATGCTGCCATTGTGTTATTTAGTCAGTGCAGTTAGGTCATCTGATTCAGAAGTGTAGACTGCCCACGTAAGATACTATAATCAGAGATTTTCTAAAGAGAGAACTCAAGATAATATACTATAGCCTATTACTGTTGCTGGAGGAAGTGGCCGGGGACAGGGACGTCTGGGTTTCTCTGCTCAAGCTGCTGCCCCGCGACCCGACCCCCGGACAAGCGGAAGATAATGGATAATGGATGTATGGATGTATGGATGGACTGTTGCTGATCTTGAATGGGATTCTTCCCTCATCATGGTGTATTCGTGGAGTGATTCCTTTGTATTAGCAGACACTTACAAAAGTTACATCTTAGACAGATGCGCGCAGGCACTACCAACATACACAGCGCAATAAACGCAGACTAGCTCTACACTTTTCCAATTACAATCATAATCCGAACAAATGAATCCATTTTCATGTGTAGATAACAATTCTTGTTCGGATCAAAACGCTATTCTTATTCTAATCAGGTCAGTCCGTGTATTTCTGAAGCTAGGCTACGTCTCGAACTCAGGAGGAATTAGAGCACCATCATCACCTGTCTCTTTACGATCTAAAACGCAGATCACTATGGTAGATGAACAAGATCACGCTTGGAGAAATTTAACAAAGATGGGAAGTGCCAACATCGAACGTTTCATATTCAGTCTGTGAAAGGCAGAATATGAAACGCTTGGTGTTGGCTCTTCAACGCAAGCGAACACATAGCCTACAGCTACAACTAGCATACAGTACCTAGCTAAGTGCCGTAAACACAAACGACTCTTCTCACGCATCACGACACTTCAGAAGCGGGTTTCGCCTGCCGAAGTTGCATATGGGAGTTTCAGCATACAGACCCCTGTTGGGAGCGAGACAGGCTTCATTCGCTTACTATTGACTTGTTTAACCTTTGGTAAACTCCTGAAGGCTATAATTTTAGGTGAAAATGCTACCTACTGCCCCTTTAAGGTTGCGCCTGGTGTTGCCACGCCCATTTGGGGTGATTTCTGTCAGGGTCAAATTTGCACCAGGAATCTCCCATTGACATGAATGGTACGTCAGTTTTTTTCAAAAATCATGCTCCCAATACATTTTCTATGAGGGTTTATGTACTCGCACAAACGACGTGCTTTTCGTCATATGTCTGTTGCGCGGGACCATGAACATTCTACGAAGAAGATGGCGAGTGTCGAGTGCAACCATACGGTAGTGTTTCTGAAAGAAGTACCCTTTAGTCGTCGTACTAATGCGGAGAAGGAAGTTTGGAAGAATTTTGCGGGATTTTCGAGCTAGCCTTGCGAGGCAAAGATGAAACACAGGGCTCCACCAACCCTGGTATTTTTCGAGGTAGTATTTGATGTAGCTAAATAACTTACCCTTTTGTGCTCAGTCGTTGACTTGTAATGATTTAAATCTTTTATATAATGTTGACAATAATAGCAGAATGTATAATGACACATTCATTGTTAATGGTGCAGTATTATATTAAAATAAAAAAAGAGAGAAATCTCACAAAAGTAAGCTGCACTTAACCATGTTTGACAATTGGTTATGCTTTTCATATTTTCCAAAACTTCAATAAACACTTGACTTGGATTTAATGCTGTCATTTAAATTACATTCTTTAGAATGAAAATTGAATGAATCTCATCATTAAGAGCTTATGTGTTTACTTATTTCATAGAATCTTGGAACAATATGAGGAAAATAAATAAATAATGGTTAAGGTGTAATATTAACTGTTTGGCAAATTATTAACTGGCAAATGTTTTGCTTTGAAGGTTTCACAATGTAACTTCCCTAGTTTGACACTTTTAACAAGTTCAGTGTTGTCATCTGGTGGACAAAAGAGATATTGCCTAAAATTGATATCTGATATCTGAATTACACAGGCCAATTCTAGCTCACACAAAACAGCTTGAAACAAGGAGACAAGGGCGATATTTTTGACAGAAACGATGCACAATGCATTCAATCATAGTGGTGACCACAGTAATATGTATATTTGTAAATGAAATAACGATGGAAGTGGATCTTTAAATACAATGCATCGTAGGCCTTTCCCATCTTAAACTGTAATAATTACTTTTCTACTTAATGTTGTTATACCTTTGATGCTTTGCGCCTTGACAAAGTCTTAAACATTACTACATACACGTGTATTTTTGTTGACTTTAAAACACGCAGTAAATGTTGTGTTTGCTAGTACCTACTATTTACTACCGGCAGTAAATGCATCAGTTTCCCCTGTTTGTACCTTACTGGCCAGTCAAGGGCAATATCAAGTTTAAGCAATTTGATTGGCTGTGATGGCTGGGGGGGTGGGAACGGTAACGGAGGCTTAAGCCTGATTTATGCTTCAGACGCAAAGGCTCTGACGCTCGGACGCAGAGCCTCTGCGAGCGTCAAAATCTTGACCACTCCCCCACGCAGAGGCTCTGCGCGCGTTGTCGTGCACCTCGGAAAAATCCTGACTACACGTCGGACGCACGCAGACCACCAACAAAAGTGCGCAGACAAAAGCGGCTGTGATTGGTCCTCGGTGTGCCTTTCCGGTTGTCTGTGTGGCTTCCTCCTTTGCATTTTCGCCAACTCCCATAAAAGAAGCTGTTCTTCTTCGATGTCGAGCAACTCCAGATCCATAACTTGCATACACTTTTTTTTTTTTTGAAAGATAAACACTTCCGCCGGCGCCGCCGAAAGTTCTCGTCACCGCCCACCGAAATTCTCGCGAGGGGAAACTGCTGTGCGTCCCTAGAAATTCCAGACCGAGGTTGCAGAACCATAACATGAAAAGTGGTTCGCGACCAGAGCAAAGCAACACGTCAAGACGATAGACGCAGAAGTATAATCCGCCCTTTACGCGCCAGCTATACGGACTGCGCAGTTGGCAGGAAGCCGTTCACAAAGAAGCTGGACTTTATGCCGTTATGGATTATTATCTATGTTTTACCATCTAGCAGGAGCCACAAACTTTTTTCGGATGTTTTGCCTGGATTTTGGAGCTACAGAACCAGACCAAGCATGTGACCCAGAGTCGACTGTTGGACCGAAGTTGGAGCAGTTTTGTTGCCGTTCGTTTAAGACTGGTAATCCCTGGTGGGGTGAGTAACTCGTTCCACATGGTTGTGCTGGGAGCCACCATCATTGGGACTGCTATTCTGCGGACGTATGCTAACTAAGTGCTATCAGGCCTGCAACGATTTATAAAGCTACGGGACTGCTTTATTCCTGCAAGAGACTGAATATGTGAAGTTTGATCAATTTAATTTGTCGGCCCTTTTGGTAACTTCTTTTGGTTGTTGTTCGGAGACCTTCGCTCAATGTCCTAAATATCCTCTTACCAATCTATTGGGATTTGGGATTTATCTGTTCAAGCACTGGTTGTGTTTATTACCCAATTAACAGGTGCGAAACCCCCTTGTGCTATTGTTTATTAATAATAATATTACTGGGTTGAGAGTGAACTGTTATATGTTAAGGTGCATTGCCCTTGGTTTACTCTACTGAGCAGTACAGTTTATTAAACTGGCATGTTATTCCATATTACCATTTCTCCTTTCTTTTAGTATAAGGTTAAAGCTACACTGCACTTAGATTTCAGTTGTACGGTAAGCGAGCCTCGTCTTGTTAATGGGATCAGTTGCGTACTCTATTCACAAGATACACTGTTACCTGTTAAGACACTCATTACTCATGAGAGCACAGGTGTGTAGAATTCATTAGAGCGTAGGTCAGAGAATCTGGGCGTTGTTCACAGGGGAAACGTGAGCAACGGGTTACACATGCTTGTTGTAGTTTTTTCTATTGTTATGGGCGGCTGTAGCTCAGGAGGAAGAGCAGTCGCCCACCAATCGGAAGGTCGGTGGTTCGACTTCGGCTTCCCCGGGCTACATGTCGAAGTGTCCTTGGGCAAGACACTGAACCCCACGTTGCCTACCGATAAATCCATCGGTGTATGAATGTGTGTGTGAATGATTAGAAAGCACGTAGTGTGTGTATAGACATAGACGTGCTGAATGAGTGTGTGTGAATGGGTGAATGTGGCATGTAGTTAGAGCGCTTTGAGTGGTCAGCTAGACTAGAAAAGCGCTATACAAGTACAGTCCATTTACCATTTATTGGAATAAATGGTACGTTACATTGGACGTTACAGCTGGTGGAAAACACAATTCGCAGGATTGTTGTATTAAACAGCACATCAGGTAGTTTACAAGCAGCTGTCAGTGACTGATGATAAAACATGTTTTAATCTTCCAGAGACTTTCAGAGCATTTTGATTCATTAAAAACTCGCCATCTGTGATCGTGATGCTAAAGTCTGTATATCCATCAAAGGCTCCAATTCTTTCAAGATAACATCTGTACCGTCCTGAGTCAGACGGGGTCAGCTGTGTGATGGTCACATACAGAACTCCTCCTCTATATGTTTCTTCTTCATATCCAATACTGTTTGATTTCTGTCACCATCTGTCTGAATAAGAATCTTTTCTTCACATTCTCCTCTGCAGAAGGACTTTGTGCTTCCACCAACATTAAAGGAACATCCAACTGTCAGAGAGCTTCCAGCTTCTCTATAGAAGGGTTCTTCCTGGGTTCCTTTTAGCAGAGCTGTTAAAGAAGGAAAACAAGCAGGAGTTACTTTCTGTGCTGAAGATGATGCAGTCTGTCCATCCATCCATTATCTGATGCTTCTCTGGGGGTCGGGCTGTGGGGGCTGCAGCTTGAGCAGAGAAGCCCAGACGTCCCTGTCCCTGGCCTCTTCCTGCAGCTCCTGCACTTAGATTTCAGTGGCGTCCAGGAGGCATCCTAACCAGATGCCCGAGCCACCTCATCTGACTCCTCTGGATGCGGAGGAGCAGCGGTTCTACTCCGAGCCCCTCCCGGATGACCGAGCTTCTCACCCTATGTCTAAGGGAGAGCCCAGACACCCTGCGGAGGAAGCTGCTTGTATCCACGATCTCTTTATTTCGGTCACTACCCACAGCTCGTGACCATAGGTGAGGGTAGGAACGTAGATTGACATGTAAATCAAGAGCTTCGCCTTCTGGCTCAGCTCCTTCTTCACCACAACAGACCGATGCAGCGTCCGCATTACTGCTGCATCATTGCTGACCGATCCACCTGTCAATCTCCTGCTCCATTCGTCCCTCACTCGTTAACAAGACCCCGAGATACTTGAACTCCTCCACTTGGGGAAGGATCTCATTCCCGACCCGGAGAGAGCATTCCACCCTTTTCCGGCCGAAGACCATGGTCTCAGGTTTGGAGGTGCTGATTCTCATCCCAGCCGCTTCACACTCGGCTGCGAACCGCTCCAGTGAGAGCTGAAGGTCACGGCCCGACAACACTAACAGAACCAGATCATCCGCAAAAAGCAGAGACCCGATTCTGAGGTCACCAAACCGGATCCCCTGAACGCCCTGGCTGCACCTAGAAATTCTGGCCATAAAAATTATGAGCAGAATTGGTGACAAAGTTTAACCCTCACCGGAAACACGTTCACAATGCGGCTCAGACTCTGACACCGGTCATACAGAGACCGAACAGCCCCTATCAAGGTTTCCGACAATCCATACTCCCGGGGCACCCCCCCACAGGTTCCCCAAGGGACATGGTCGAACACCTTCTCCAAGTCCACAAAACACATGTAGACCGGTTAGGGCGAACTCCCATGCCCCCTCTATGACCCTGCTGAGTTTGTAGAGCTGGTCCACTGTTCCACGGCCAGGACGAAAACCCACACTGCTCCTCCTGAATCCGAGATTTGACTATCAGACGTTTCCTCCTCTCGAGTACAACCCAAACAGACCTTACCAGGGAGGCTGAGGAGTGTGATCCCCGTGTAGTTGGAACACACCCCCTTTTTAAAGATGGGCACCACCACCCCGATCAACCCTACAACATCCAGAGCCTTGAGGAACCCCGGACCAACCTCATCCACCCCAGAGGCCTTGCCACCGAGGAGTTTATCGACCAACTAGGCAACCTAAGCCCAGAAATGGGAGGCCCCACATCCGAACTCCCCGACTCTGCTTCCTCATCGGAAGGCGTGTCAGTGGGATTGAGTAGGTCCTCGAAGTATTCCCCCCACCGACTCACAACGTGCCTAGTTGAGAACAGCAGAGCCCTCACCATACACGGTGTTGACAGTGCACCGCTCCCCCCCCCCGAGATGGTGGACCAGAATCTCTTTGAGGCCGTCCGGAAGTCATTGTACATGGCCTCACCAAATTCCTCCCACGCCTGAGTTTTTGCCTCAGCAACCGCCGAGGCTGCATTTCGCTCGGCCTGTCGGTACCCATCAGCTGCTTCCAGAGTCCCACTGGCCAAAAAGGCCCGATAGGACTCCTTCTTCAGCTTGACGGCCTCCCTCACCACTGGGGTCCACCAGCGGGTTCGGGGAATGCCGCCACGACAGGCACCGACCACCTTACGGCCACAGCTCCGGTCGGCCGCCTCAACAATGGAGGCACGGAACATGGCCCATTTGGACTCAATGTTCCCCACCTCCCCCTGGACATAGTTGAAGCTCTTCCGGAGGTTGGAGGTGAAACTCCTCCTTACAGGGGATTCCGCCATTCCCGTTGCCGTTCCCAGCACACCCTCACATTACGTTTGTGCCTGCCAGGTCTGATCCTCTCCTACCAGCGGAACTCACCACCAGGTGGTGATCAGTTGACAGCTCCGCCCCTCTCTTCACCCGAGTGTCCAGGACATACGGCCGCAAGTCCGACGATACAACCACAAAGTCGATCAAAGTGTCCTGGTGTCATATGCACATGTGGACACCCTTATGCCTGAACATGGTGCTTGTTGTGGACAGTTCATGACGAGCACAGAATTCCAACAACAGAACACCACTCTGATTCAGATCGGGGGGGCCGTTCCTCCCAATCACACCCTTCCAGGGACTCCACAAGGGGTGAGTACTCTGAACCGCCATTTGGTGCATAAGCACAAACAACAGTTAGTTCACCTTGAATAGAAACTCACCGTCTGCAACAACGAGTTTAAACTCTCTGTATGAAGATGGTGATGAAGATCTGCCCAAACCACACCAGTACCGTCCTGAGTCAGACGTGGTCAGCTGTGTGATGCTCACAGACAAAACAGAAGTTTCATAGTTATAATCAATCCTGTATCGTCCTCTTTGAGCTGTGGTAAGACCAGTTTGAATGAGTTTGTTTTCTCCTTCACAGCTTTCTCTGCAGAAGAACCTCCATTTTCCAGATGAAGTAAAGGTGAATTTGATTGTGATGTCCTCTCCAATGACTTTATAGAAATGTTCCAGTCCGTTAACAGAGCTGCTGTTTCCAGCCTGCAGAGCTGCAGAAAAGATAAAGCATCAACAGTTTTATCCCAACATTTTCTGTCCAAACACAACATGGAGGAAACTTTCTGTCTCTGAGACACAAAACATGAGCTGGACATCTCATTTTAACTAAGAAACAGTGAGATCATTGGAAAGCTTCAGCAGGAGGAATGGAACACACTAAAGGTTCGAACGTGAGACGCAAACCACTGAGAGCTCAACAACCACAATGACTTCATGCGGTTTCATTTAGTCTCACAGGTTTATATTTGTCTGCAGGTTGTTTTTTTTCAAAAGAAGCAGAGCTGCAATAGAAATTAGATTATATTTGAACTATTGTGTGCAGTTGAATGTCTTCATGATGTTCTGGGAACTAGTTATCAAACTTTTCTGACTATAAGCTTTGTTTTCATAGAATAAAAATCTTTCTGAGGTTTTTGTAGCTAACAGTTTATTTTGAAGAAGTAAAAAATACTCAAGTCCAAACACAAAGTCAAATGGTCCATCTGTTCACTGTTAACACGAGCCTCAAAGAAATGACTGGGATAACTAATAAAACAGTTTCCGTATCAGAAATAAATTCCACAAGTAAAAACACATGAATAAATATGAGGTTTCTGTATAAAAATGTGAATTTATCCATTAAAACCACTCAACATGACTCCAGTTCTGATGTTTAATCATATGAACAAATGTACGGTGAGACTGAGAGTGAAATAAATAAAAATAAATGTACTCACAGAGCAAGAAGAAGCAGAACAAAGTGTGATGGACGCCCATGTTGAGGCTCTGATAGTTTCCAGCTGCCTCTCTTCGCTCTTCACTTCCCTAACTGAAGGACTTCCTCCTGTAACCACGACAACACATCACTGCTCCTCCCTCCATCAGTCTGTACGTCAGCTGCTGACTCATTTATGTGTCACTTTATGTAAAAACTAGGGCTGGGCAACGATTAAAATGTTTAATCTAATTAATCACATGATTTCCCTGATTAATCACGATTAATCGCATTTGTACACAAAATCCAAAAATGAATCCAAAAGTAGTGTATAGCTTTTAGCATTTAGTTTTATTTTAAATGTGCTGCCATATGAATGAAAGTGCCATAACATTTGTTGTGCAAACACACTTTTAACATCAGCATCTTTCTGTAGTTTTTATGTAGAAGCCTCGCTCCACTGTCTGTTTCCTTGAATGACTTGCTGCTATCAGTTGTGTGTTTTGCCTTTAAGTGATATTTTAGACTGGAACTACTACGCTGAGAAGACAATTCAACTTGGCAGAGTTTACAGATGACTTTGGTTCTGTCGACTCCGCCGTCTGGAAGAACTTTAAAATGAAAATGGCCGAGTAAAAGTTCCGTACCCTTCTCCATGTTTGGTGGATCCGCCGATTACTTTCTTTTCCTGTTCAGCAGCAGACAGCAGCAGACTTGAAGCCGAGTTCAGGGGGCGTGGCCTAGTGGCAGAGCGTCACACGAAACACAGAAAATGCTGGGCGTGTACAATGACGTAGGCACAAGCCATGCGTCGGAGGTAGGGTTAAATGCACCTTGAGGACTCGTTTTTGCAATTGTATATGCAGTTCATGGAGATGTTATTTTACGGGGTGTGGATGGTTTTAACGTGGGATGCCGCCGAAGAACATATGCGGAGAATACAAGAGCACTATAGTCCCCGAAATGTGGCGGTAAATAACGTCCTCTGCTCGGAGGCTGAGGAGCTCGCGGACCTCTTTGTCTCCCCAGTTGGCCATATTAAAAAATGTCTCCAACTTGATGAAGGCTAAAACAGAGTAAAACTTGTCCTCACCTGTCGCTGTTGTTCTGAATCAGCTGTCCATTCTGTCTTTTAAACTCCTCACGTCACGCCACGCCCACGTCCGACCCGCGTCAATTGCGTTCACACCAAACTCGGCTCGGCAAAAAGACTAGGGTCCGACGCGGGTCGAAAGGCGAGTCGAGTTGACGCGGCAGCCCGGGTCGGCAGTGTGAACACAACAGCGGACATGCTAAATTCGCGGATTAAACGCGGGTTATTCCTCAGTGTGAAAGGGGCTTATGATAATATGTATGCGTTCAGGCTGATTCCAGCATTCACCGTATGAAGTTTGGGACAGATTGGATAATGTATGTGAGAGTTATAAGCGACTTCATTTTTTGTGGCGAGTGATGGCGAGTCATCAAACTCTGAGAAGTCCCCACGCCCTTTGAGGCTTGGAAAAGTTTCTCCATGATTTTTTTCCCCCATGTCTTAAGAGTAACCTGGCCAAGTTTGAAGTCTGTAGCATTAAATCTGTAGGACGAGTTTGATCATATGCAAGGCAAAAATTGCACGAAAACACACCTTCCATCCAAAATGGCCGCCTTCCTGTGGATGTGGGACCATGGAGGCAAGATGCTTTTTTGTGCGTCTGGGCATGATGAATGAGTGTACCAAATTTCGTCGTCGCACGCGAAACTAAGCCCAATGGGGGGGCCATTTTTAAGCATCGTAGGGGGTGCTACAGAGTCAATGAGCGACTCCCAAAAATATAAGTTCGATCAAATGCGAGGTGTGAAAAAAAAAAAGACGTTTCCAACCTCCAGCAGGTGAAGCTATAGGTGGTGTAGGAGCCATTCTTGGTATTTGATTTGGTATTTGTTTTTGGTTTGACATGTGGTTTGTTGTCATTTGGTTTTTGGAATTGTGACACCTGCTGGCGGACATTTGTACCTGCATGTTGGAATTTGTTTAACCTGGCTGGTGATTCACCTGGCTTATTTTTGGCCCAGGTGAATAATCAGGCCACAGCTTTGGAACAAAGAGAGCTCTCAGTGAGCATTAGGCTTTTGGAAAGGAACAAAGACGCCAGCAGGCAAATGATTTTCAATGTAGCATATTTATTTTTGTTGTTTTCTGGACGTTTTTTTTTGTTTATGGAAACTTGGAAAATGGAAACATTTATGATTTAGTGATGGACTTTGAAACTGGAAGAATCTTGAGTTTTGGAACAATGGAATAAAACCGTTTGTTAACAATTGAAATCACCTTTGGCATCACGATGTAAGTGCTTATAAGAGGACACTTCAGGTGGATATCACTATGTTATATGTGCGCGTCCAGCATTCGCTGTATAAAGTTTGGGACAGATTGGATAATGTATGTAGAAGTTATAAGCGACTTAATTTTTTGTGGCGAGTGATGATGAGTCATCAAACTTCTAGGCATCGCCACGCCCTTTAAGTTTTGAAAAAGTTTCTCGATGACCCCCCCCCCCCCATGTCTTAAGAGTAACCTGGCCAAGTTTGAAGGATGAGTTTGATCATATGCAAGGCAACCAAAAAACACCTTCCATCCAAAATGGCCGCCTTCCTGTGGACGTGGGACCATGGCGGCATGAGACATTTTTGTGCGTCTGGGCATGATGAATGAGTGTACCGAATTTCGTCATCCCACGTGAAACTAAGCCCAATGCGGGGACCATTTTTAAGCATCGTAGGGGGCGCTACAGAGTCAATGAGCGACTCCCAAAAATATAAAGTTTAGATTCTTTCATGTCGTCGACTGGCAGGTGGCGCTCGCAAAATTTCAAGAGTTTTCGAGCACCTTTTGCAAAGAATCGGACGGAAGACGGAAAGACGGAATAATAAGAAACAGTACAGATACATTAGGGCTAATCATTTTGGGCTTTAGGGTTAGGGCTCTAGTCTTGTGACCTTAGGTCAAGGGTAGGTGGAATTGGAAAATAAAAATGAAAAATATTTTTTTTGGAAAAAAATTTTTAAATTGACAGGCGGATCGGTGCGGCGTCTGCAGTGATGCGGGCTCTGCACCGGCCCGTCGTGGTGAAGAGGGAGCTGAGCCAGAAGGCGAAGCTCTCAATTTACCGCTCAATCTACGTTCCTACCCTCACCTATGGTCACGACGAGCTAGGACCCAGGACACGTTGGAGAGACTATGTCTCTCGGCTGGCCTGGGAACGCCTCGGGGTCCCCCCAGAAGAGATGGAGGAAGTGGCCGGGGACAGGGACGTCTGGGTTTCTCTGCTTAAGCCGCTGCCCCCGCGACCCGACCCCCGGAGAAGCGGAAGATGATGGATGGATGGATGGATGGATGGGCATGGGGGAGGGGGACTTAGGCTTAGTGCTCTAGTCCTGTGACCTTAGGTCAAGGGCAAATGGAAGGGGAAGGTGTATAAAAGGAAAGTATCAGTTTTTTTTGAGGTAAGAAATGTTTTCTGAAAAGATATATTAAAAATAATTTTCCAAGTAGTGGCATGGGGGAGGTGGACTTAGGGTGGGTACAAGGATGTTCTGAGAGCTTGGTACTAGAAAAGTGATAAACAGTATTTAAAAAAATAACACTTTAATTTTTTTTTAACTTTAAGATGGTAGCTAGGTGTTAAAAAAATATAACAATTTTGTAGTTACCAAAGTGATAACCAAGTCTACAAAATATATATTTTTGGTATAAAGTTGTTATATTAAGGTAAGTAAGGTAATACCAAGTTGGTGTAAAAGAACCGTGCAATCGGCTATCCATTAGACAATTGCTAATTTTTTATCAGATTTTTTGTCTAATTTGTGGAGGACTGTACGTCAGTTAACAATCAATTCCGTTCGCTAGCTCTTTAGACAATTACTAATTTTTCACAAGGCTTTTTGTCTAACTCGTGGAGGACTGTCTATCAAGTAACGATCAATACAGTTTTCTAGTTCCTCGGCAATTACTCGTTTTTATAAAGCTATTTGTTTAATTCGTGGTTGACTGTATGTCAGTTCACGATCAAACAGTCCGTTATTTCTTAGACCATTGCTAATTCTTCACGAGGTTTATTGGCTAACTTGTGGAGAACTGTATGTCAGTTCACGATCAATACAGTTCTTTAGCTCCTAGGCAATTATTCATTTTTCATCAAGCTTTTTGTCTTATTTGTGGTACACTGTACATTAGTTAAAGAGCAATACAGTTTGCTAGCTCTTATACAATGAACAATTTTTTTCATTAAGCTTTTTGTTTAACTTGTGTAGGACTGTATAATTAACAACCAATTAACAACAAATACAGTTAACAACCAATAGTTTGTTAGCTCTTTAGACAATTACTAAATTTTCATAAAGCTTTTTTGTCCCATTTGTGATGATCTGTACGTCAGTTAAAGATCAATACAGCTTGCTAATTTTTAGGCTGTAACTGCAATTATGAAACATTACAAGTAATGTCAGTATGTTATAAAACGACATGAGCTTATTAAGCGTTTTTATCTGAAACAATGGTAGCTACGTATTAAAAAGTCTAATCATTTTAAAGGAAAAAAGTAATACTCAAGTCTAGCAATTAAATAATTATGGTACAGAGTTGTTATAGTCGGGTAAGAAAGGCAATAAACTGTTAGTATATGGTGTAGTAACACAGTTGGTGTAAAAAGCAGCAGAGTGACTTTATTCAACTTAATTGTTTAACTTCAAAATCATTTTTCAGTCAGTAAATCAGAATTAGAATAGCCTTCATTAACATTGCACTGTGCAGGTAACAGGAAGTTAAAAGGTGTTCCCGCAGAGTCATCCTGTACCATAAAGATGCAGAACAAACAACAAGCAACATAAAGGACATAATATACATAAAAACTGATAGTTTTGTAAGCAATTTAGCCCTCTTGATAATTTTGGCCCTCTATTTAGTGGTCATTTGTTACGTATTTTTACGCTGTTAGTGTGGAGATGCCAGGTGTATTTCCAAATTATCAGGTAACTGAGCTAGTTTTTCTTAAAGAATTTCAGGACTAATTTATCAGTGGTGTACCACAAAGTTTCAGCTGTTCATCACCACACACTGTTTCTTGTGGGGGCCCCTTGGGTGATCAGTCCCAGGGTTAGTCCTGTGTCCAATGTTTTGGTGATTTAATTAGGGCTCTGGTGCTGTGACTTTAAGTTTAGGGTTGGTGGCAGGGGGAGGTATAGATAAAGAAAAAATGGGTAGTTTTATCTGGGGTAGGAAATGCTTTTTTTGAAAAAAATATCATTTTTAAAGTAGTGGCCTGAGGGAGGGGGGACTTAGGGTTAGGCCAATGGTTCTGTGACCTTAGGTTTAGGGGAAGTGAAAGGGGAAGGTACTGTATAAAAGAGAGAAGTATGGTAGTTTAATTTTGGGTAAAAGATGTTTTTTCCTGGAATAATTATTAAACATTGACATTTAAACATGAACATTATATCCCCATCTGGCAATAATAATAATAATAATAAAAAAATAAATAAACAGATAAACATAGAATAAAACAAACAAAATGATTCTAATGTAGATAAATAATCATTTATCTCTAGAAATAAATGATGGTAAATGATGTAAATAGCATTTTTTTTAATCAGCAGCTGTACAGTGGGGCTTAATGTGTGACAAAAAAATTATCATAAGAGGAACAGGGCGTCTACATTTCGAAATTATTTGTATATTTTTATGTTTTTCTGAATTTTTCGATGAGTTTGATGTTTCGGTGTTCGTCAGAAACAGGAACTCTTTCTGTGGAATCAAGTCACTTTCGGGATCTACAGATATTTGTGGCTTTCTCTGAGCTACAAACTGACACATTCACACTTCAACAGACAGACAGGACAGGACATCTTTTTGACTGAGCAGACACACAGAGTGGAAGAGACAATTTGCTGAAATATTTGTTCCCCTACATCAAGACCAACTTCAGAATGAATATCGACTTCATTTTGTTCTTCTGCTGCTTATCAGGTGAGGACTGATGACCTGAACGTCTCTAATGCTGCAACACACACTGCTTTGTGGATGTTTTACTGTAGTTCCTATTTTTGACGTGCCGTGACTTGTACCGCTCAAACTAATTGTAATTGATCGTTTTTTGGTTTCGTCAATCAGTTCTCCTTTTAGGATCAATAAAGCTTTAACCCTCATACCTGATTTAAAACACAACTTAATTTCTGAAAAGACCTAAAACCTAAAAACATCATATTATGTTAATATTTTTTTCCGCTTTTTTGTCATAAATCTTTTATTCCACTTCAGTTCTGATCATAACTACCAAGTTTTCAATTATTTAAAAAAATGTTACCCTTTAAATACTGGTTTATATGATGTAAACGCCAATTTCTGTAAAAAAAACAACACAAAAACTGCTATATTTTCAATATATGGAATGCAAAGTGGAATTGTTGAGCAGGGATAATTATGGTCTGGGATATGTCAATGATCAGCAACAACATTGATTTTTAGGGAATTAAATTTTTTTATTATGTCTGATTTAAATGATTAAGTATTCATTAAGTATTTATTAAGTATTCATTATAATGGATGTCTATGGGAGCCGTTTCTGTAATCTGCCACTGCAGAAAAACTAAAAAGCTGTAAAAACTGATGTTGTAGCTCATCAATGACATATCCCAGACCTAATAATCCCCCATAGAATATTTCACTTTGCACTGCATACATAGAAAATACAGCAGTTTTTGTGTGTGTTTTTTAACAGAAATTGGTGTTTACCTCATATACACCAGTATTTAAAGGGTTAATGTTTTGAAAATAATTGAAAACTTGGTGGTTATGATCAGAACTGAAGTGGAAGAAAAGATTTCTGGAAAAAAAAGTGGAAAAAAATATTAATATATGATGTTTTTAGGTCATTTTAAAAGGGGACAAAAAATGTCCCTTTTCACAAATTAAGGAGTGTTTTTTCTACACAATGAAAAATTGCATTGCATTGTGTATGATGTGTGTTTGAAATAGTCAAAAATGCACAACTGGACCAAATATGATTAGTATCACTATTTCCAGTGTGAAATTAGAGGAGGAAGTACACCCCAAGTGGAGAAAAATGTCCCCTATCAGGGATTAGGGTTAAACCTATATGAATAAGCTATAAAACCATCTTTATTTCATTGTTCTTGAAATCTTAAGACAGACCATTGTGATAAAATGTCTGCAGTAACCAATATTCAGATGCCTGTACAATGTATATGCCGGGTGTATTTGTGACTGTTCTTCTGCCCAACAGCACTGTGCGCTGGAAACTCCGGCATTGTCAGCGCATTAAAGGCTTTTGCTGGACCTGAAGGAGGAAATGGGACAATTAACTGCTACCTTAATCTCCCTGGAAGCACAAAGTTCTTCTGTAAAAACCAATGTGAAGCTGATGATCTTCTCATTAAGACTGATGGGGTCGTAGCTCAGAGAGGTAGATACAGCGTCAACTACAAAAGTGGATCATCTGGAAAAGGAATTGTGTCTGTGACCATCGCACATCTGATCAAGTCAGACGCAGGGCGGTACAGATGTGGTCTGGGAGGATCTCTGGCTCCAGATTCATATTCAGACTTTGAGATCAGAGTTTCAGATGGTGAGTTTCTACTGGAAGTCATAAGATAAAACAAGCTTTATTATTGTTGCCATATATTCTATCACGATCGAAACAGAAAGTAACTCTCTGGCTAAGTACTGCTGGGTTGTACTAATACATAGTTAAAGGCAGGGTAGGGGATCTTTTTCTGGAACATTTTTTTTACATATTGCTTGAAATACTCTTCACACCCCCATTGCAACCAATTAATTAAAAGTTTTGACACAAATATGAAAAGTTTTAGTGGCCTCTAGAACGTACAATCTAGGAAAAACACTATCCAATCATTGTGAACGGACCGTTCACAATGATTGGATTCTGATGCCGTCTATCAAACTGCAATCTGCTCCTCCCTCCCCCTCCTTCCCCCTGTGCGCGTACCCTGCTCCGTGAACGAAGCTTGGCAGGAAGCTAAACTAGAGCTAGCTTGGCTAGCACCTAGCATTGTTAAACGTATAGTTAGCATAAACTAAATACTAAATACTAAATACGGCAACAATCGATGCTTGCTGTCAGAACAGCGCTCGTGCACCTTCGTGCTCGTGCGCGTTCATGTACTCTAGAGGCGTGGCTTCGGGGGAAAAGTGAAGAAAAGGGTTGGGACTTTTTACCTGTGTATTTTCAAAATGCAGCTTCGCTGGACTCAAAATCCAGGATCTCCTACCCTACCTTTAACTCATTCAAATTTGTAATAAAACAAAAGAAATTAGATCCCAAATCATTTAATATGAAACTATGACCCATTAAATGTCTATATGCTTAGAGAAGTGAAAAGTATTGGATTCACTAATGAATATTCCATAAAACGTGTACTTGGTTGAAGTATTTTCGGCTCCTCGTCTTCACTGCCAGCACTTTAATGTACATCCATGGAGGGAAATGAGAAGTCAGAATTTGAAATCATATCATATTTGACCTTCAGATCACGATAAACAAAAAAGGACAAAATCCTAACAAAGAATCTCAACCTAATTTTTGGTATTTTATTTTATTTTTGCAAGTTAATGATTAAAAACTACAAGTTGTCAGTTGTCATAAAAGCATTTTTTCTAGAAGCATAAACACTCTTTAATTCCCAGTCCAGTTCTGGGATGAACTAATGGTGTTTTGTTTGTCCTTATTTCACAGAACTGGATAAAAACTCTGGTTTCGTTGAAACAGAAACTGAAGGAGAAGAAGTCAGAATGGCATGCAGTAATACAGTCTATGGAGAGAGGAAGTTCTTTTGTAAGAACGAGTGTGAGCGAGAAGAAGACATTCTCATCGACACAAATGACGACACAGCTCAGAGTGGCAGATACAGCCTGGAATATGATAAAGGATCTTACCATGGGCTGCATGTGACCATCACACAGCTGATCAAGTCGGACAGTGGGTGGTACAGGTGTGGTTACGGCAGCCCTTCATCTCCTGATTCATACAGGAATCATCAGGTTCTTGTCACTGCAGGTGAGACTCAAATTAATGTAAATATTTCTCCACAGTCTATGTTGTTTATCTGAACATCAGATATCTTTGGGGCAATGAATTTAACATGTTGTTCCAGATGATTTCGAAGTGGGAAACAACACAAGTGCAAGAATTACCGCTTTAATGACACAAACTGGCAGTCACTGGCCGGGCCACAACGAAACACATTACATACTCCAATGGCACTGAAACACTAAGTCTCTTTATTAGTACCCATAGGTAGATTTGTTTTGCAGCCACACAGCAACATAAAATCTACTGTTAAAAATCCCAACAAAATAATGATTAAAGCACTCTGGTTCCACAAATCAGAGCATATGAAGAAGAAAGGTCAGACAGTAATGTCAAATAGATAAACTCTTAGATTGAAAAGAGAATAAAACCCAACAAACTAAATGAAATACCTTAAAAATAAGTGAAGGTGTGTGTGCAGATGAGTTACAGCTTGTTCAGATCGGGGATGGCAGCAGGAACATTGGGCCTCATGCAAGAACATTTTCGTATTTTTATTCTAAATTTCTCTCTCTTTTTTCTTAAGAAAGTCTCGTACAAACACGGCACGTCAGACGCTCTCTTCCAAGAGCCTTATGTGCTAATGCATCCAAAAGTAGCAAGTCAGCTGGTTACACTTCCCATTGAACTTGTTATATACAGAGTCAATTAACCTTCAATTAGTGCATAATTTAAGTCAAACAGAATAATGTCAGCATCATTATGGGGTATAATGTATACATTTATTTATGATATCTTCAAAGTAATTAAATATACAATCCATTAGTCACGCAAACTTGATTTGAATAACAGCGGACTATTTTACGTGACTCACTTGTAAATTCTGTTCGTACCTGAAAGAAAACACAAAATACGAAAAAATTGGTAAATGCGCAAATTCTCTTAAGTCACCTGTAAGCAGATTTAAGAGCAAATCTGTTTGTACTTGTGATTTTTCAATGAGACCCAATAAGTCCTCTTTACTGTCCATGCTCACATTTTATCACAATGACACATGAACACTGATTTAATGTGTAATTGTTTTTTCTCAGACCCATCGGCCTCCACGGAGCAAACAACAATGCAGACTTTCGAGATGTCCACGTCTTCTTCAGCGCCTTTTAAAGCCATTGACCAGTCCACAGGTATACTTCACTGTGGTTCAAGTGAATCTTCAACAAAACATTGGGCCTCATGCAAGAACATTTTTGTATTTGTATTCTAAATTTCTCTTACTTTTTTCATAAGAAGGTCTCGTACGAACGCGGCACGTCAGATTCAACAAACGCTCTTAACTTCGGGAAAGTGTGTAAATGATGAATGCCACCCGTGCGTATTTAAGTGCACGTGCACGAGGATAGTAAACTTGCATACTCCACGCCCAAAATAATACCATATAAGGCTGTGCTTCCTATCTCCTGTGCCAGGAAGTGTTGAGTCATGAGAATGGAATCAAGGTGCAAAAAGATCAACTTAAGGGGCTCTGAGACTGAAGTTCTGCTTTCAGAGATCCAGAAAGAAAAATCTGTCATTTTTAGCAGTGTCAGCAGTGGAATTACAGGACCTGCTAAAGCCAAGAAATGGGAAGCAATTATGAGTGCTGTTAATTCCGTGTCACCTGTAGTTCGTAAAGTCACCGAAATAAAGAAGAAATGGTTTGATAGGAAAATGGCTTAAAGAAGCTCGATGACTGCAACTAAAGCGGTGCAATCAGTTGTTGCCTCATCATGATGGCTCTTTGATGGGGCGGTCCATGAGGGGGGTCTTCTGGCACCACACCTTCTGGTCTGCCTGGGCTGGTTCAGGTGGAGACCCTCGTTCATGGCAATATTGTGCAAATCTGGCATGCCTTCTCTGGGCTATAGATTAGTTCCCACCCCCGCTGTATGGAGACACACCCACCTGGCGTTCAGCACACTAGTGCACTCAACAACGGCACGGGTGCTTTGATGCGTATATGTGTGCAGTGTATTGCTCCGAGTATGTTTGGCAGTCCAGCCACGGCATGAAAGTCCCTCTTAATTTGTACTTGTGGGACAGCGGTGTATGGGAATCTGATGTACCATGGGTGATGAACTGATGAGAGTTTTGATGACCAAGGGGAGCGCATAACTCACAGAGGACTGGGACACACCCGATCTGTCTCCAATCTCCCTCTGAAAGGTTCCAGTGACCAAAAATCCAAGGGTGGTGAGGACCTGGACGTGTGGTGGAATTGGGTTTGATCGGCGTGTTTCTCTCTGGAGTTGTGGCTCTAGCAAGCTGCATATCTGCAGCAGCACAGTCCTTGGCAGTCTTAATCTCGATGTCAGCCATTCGTCTGTCTCCACATGGGTATCTACACATTCTCGGAACACACGCTCTCTACCAAGAGCCTTATGTGCTAATGCATCCAAAAGTAGCATGTCAGCTGGTTACACTTCCCATTGACCTTGTTATATACAAGTCAATTAACCTTCAATTAGTGCATAATTTAAGTCAAACAGAATAATGTCAGCATCATTATGGGGTATAATGTATATATTTATTTATGATATCTTCAAAGTAATTAAATATACAATGCCTTAGTCACGCAAACTTGATTTGAATAACAGCGGACTATTTTACGTGACTCACTTGTAAATTCTGTTCGTACCTGAAAGAAAACACAAAATACGGAAAAATTGGTAAATGCGCAAATTCTCTTAAATCACTTGTAAGCAGATTTAAGAGCAAATCTGTTTGTACGAGTGATTTTTCAATGAGACCCAATAAGTCCTCTTTACCGTCCATGCTCACATTTTATCATGATGACACATGAACATATTCGATCAGCACTGATTTAATGTGTAATTGTTTTTTCTCAGACCCATCGGCCTCCACGGAGCAAACAACAATGCAGACTTTCGAGATGTCCACGTCTTCTTCAGCGCCTTTTAAAGCCATTGACCAGTCCACAGGTACACTTCACTGTGGTTCCAGTGAATCTTCAACAAAACAATGGGCCTCATGCAAGAACATTTTTGTAGTTGTATTCTAAATTTCTCTCACTTTTTTCACAAGGTCTCGTACAAACGCGGCACGTCAGATTCAACAAACGCTCTTAACTTCGGGAAAGTGTGTGAATGACCTGTGTAAATGATGAATGCCACCCGTGCGTATTTAAGTGCACGTGCACGAGGATAGTAAATTTGCATATGGGCCTCGCAGAGACCCAAAATTCAATGGGAAAAATCGATTGAAAAGCACTTAACGTGGCCATTTTTGAAAATACCATAAAATCTGTATTTTAAACAGGACCTTGATAAAAATGACATAGCTGTCTTCAGCAGACTTGTCTTCTGAATTTTGGGCCTCGCAGGGACCCAAAATTCAATGGAAAAACAATCGAAAAACACTTAAGGAGCCAAAAATGCCAAAAAATGCCCCATTTTGGAGGCTTCATAACTCAGCCATACGACATCACGGAGACCTCATTCAATGTGTATATGTGACAGGAGACTCTCTAGTTTAACTGAACTAAAGGGTTTGTTGATAAGGCGGCACCCATTGGCACCCATCAAAATTTCTTCATAAATTTTCTAGTTACATATACAATCCATTAGTCATGCAAACTTGATTTGAATAACAGCGGACTATTTTACGTGACTCACTTGTAAATTCTGTTCGTACCTGAAAGAAAATACAAAATACGAAAAAAATGGTGAATGCGGAAATTCTCTTAAATCACTTGTAAGCAGATTTAAGAGCAAATCTGTTTGTACTTGTGATTTTTCAATGAGACCCAATAAGTCCTCTTTACCGTCCATGCTCACATTTTATCACGATGACACATGAACATATTCGATCAGCACTGATTTAATGTGTAATTGTTTTTTCTCAGACCCATCGGCCCCCATGGAGCAAACAACAATGCAGACTTTCGAGATGTCCACG
Organism: Odontesthes bonariensis; assembly: GCF_027942865.1. Classification (NCBI taxonomy): domain Eukaryota; kingdom Metazoa; phylum Chordata; class Actinopteri; order Atheriniformes; family Atherinopsidae; genus Odontesthes; species Odontesthes bonariensis. Next base: position 3,032,177 of record NC_134515.1, read on the forward strand.
TCTTCTTCGGCTTCTTTTAAAGCCATTGACCAGTCGACAGGTACACTTCACTGTGGTTCAAGTGAATCTTCAACAAAACAGAGGCCCATTGCCTCAGACTGTAGATATGATTTGAACTTGACTCAGCGTACTAACTAACTGGATGTTCCAAAACTCTTTCTTCTACAAAAAGCTTTCTCTCTCTTTTAATCTGTAGTTTTCTCCGGTGTCTTCTTATCCAGGGTGCTTCTTACCTTGGGTCGTGTTGGGGCTCATTGCCGGTGTGTTACTGTTGGCTGTTTTTCTTCTGCTTCTTTATATTTGGAGAACAAGGAGGAACTCTGGATTTAACTTTAAAGAGAATACATGTGACACACACGTGAAGGTGGGTTTCTGATACCTGTTTGGTGCATATACGTGGGTTTCAGTGACCACTGTACATCATTATCTCATCACACCACCTGCTGGCAGGAAGTGAGTTTGGGCTTTGCAAAGCTGTTATACAATTAATCATTTTATAGAATATGAACACTGTTTGATGTGCAATAGTTCATAGGGAAGATTACTTTTTAATTTTTCACTTTTTATCCTTTCAAAAAAAGGTGTGTCGTGAAGATTTGGTCACGCCAAAACTCATTAAAATAAGATTTTTTTGTGATTTTGTAAAATTTTATCAAGACAGAATGCCTGCCACTTTAAAGGGACAAAATACTATTCACCTTTAAAAAAAAATCAAAAACATCTGTTGGCCTGCATTGTATGGGGATTTAATTTACCTGACTCAGGGCACAGTCCCGATCAGTCGGGCAGCTCCCTCTGGAATGCCCCGGTTGCTATAGGAACCCCAGCGTGCACGTCACCTGTGGGCACAGGCAGCGCACGGCTCCTCACTGTGTTGCGCTCAGTTCCAGGATTGCCCTCAAAACGGCTGATGAGCCAGTTGCCGTCATGTGCCAGTAAATCCTCTCTGTCTCTGAACACACGCTCTCTTCGAATTGCGCCATTTGCAAAGTCTTCTAATACCGCTAAAGCAGCCATTGTTTTTAATGGTATGCATTGCACCACTTTGGCAAGGCTAGTTTATTTGTACAGCACAATTCAACAACAAGATGATTCAAAGTGCTTTACAGATGCATTAAAACAGTAGAAATAAAAAGCATGATTTAAATTTTTAACAAAAAAGAAATAAATAAGAACAATAGATAAAATCAGGAGTTAAAATATGATTAAATTTTGAAACTCAAGCTTCAGATTTGGAGCTTTATCCAAATGCAGCTGAAAATAGGTGTGTCTTCAACCTGGACTTAAACACACTGAGTGTTTCAGCTGATCTGAGGCTTTCTGGGAGTTTGTTCCAGGCATGTGGAGCATAGAAGCTGAATGCAGCATGCTTTTATATCCACTCGTGTAATTGCAGACACATGGGTGTGTTATTTTGTTCATCAGTATTAATTGTTCATGTGTCTCAAATGTGCACATCACTCAGTCTGAGGAGTAATTGTTTTCACATTTATTTATTATAACAGTTTCCCAATATCACCTCAAAGTGTTACCAAAGAATCAACAGCTGTAGAAAAGTGCGTACGCCAGCCCTGAAGTTGGCGTGAGGCAACGCACATTTCCACGGTCTTTTCGCTCTTGATACATCTGAACTTTGTACATGAGGTCCCTGTCGCCATCTGTAGCACCCGTGATAGACTGCGATCTTAAAGCCTGACCTTCTCACTTTTTATTATTTTTTAAATGTTTGAAAATCCACACCTGTTTACCATCTTGAGAAGGGCACGTAAAATCCAAAGCATTTCCATTTCAGTTCCATGTTGTAAAGCAACTTCCTCTAAATAACGGTTTGGTTAAAACTGTTAATATGATTGAGAAAAATCAGATTTGTTGTGTTCGAATCAGACTTTTGCTCCCTCTTCATGTTGTTTATCTTTGATTTACAGTTCTCTGCCATACATGAAGAAGCTTTGTAGAGAAGCTCGACCAATCCAGCAGGGACCAGGAAAATATCTACTCAGCATACATCCAACAGCAGATGTTGCTGTTGTAACACTGTGGCTGGTAATGTTTGCAAGCTGTCAGTCTGTCTGTTCACTCTATGACTCGGTCCCACGGTCACCGTAAGTCGTTGCTTCCTGTATGTTTATCTGATATAAAGATACAATATATATTCATGTGCCAATCATATGTCTGCAGTGTTTCTGAAAAATCTTTTATGTCCAACAATGGAATCAAATAAAAGCAGTCCAGTTATGTCATAAAGACATAAAAGCTTTATACTGTGCGAAAATATTGAGCCATCGTTAGTTTTCAACCTGCAATTATGTATGAAAGTATATCCAGCCCTGACTGGTTGTGAGAGCAATGGCATCCATGTAAAAACAATTTATTTAGTCTATCATAATTATTTTCTAATTCTAAAGTGAAGTCGGTGCTTAAACCCATGCAGGAAGTGATAAAGTTTATTGGTAGCTAGTTGTGTGTACACTAGGGCTGGGCAACGATTACAATTTTTAATCTAATTAATTACATGATTTCCCTGATTAATCACGATTAATCTCATTTGCACGCAAAATTCAAAAATGAATTCAAAAAGTAGTGTATAGCTTTTAGCATTTAGTTTTATTTTAAATGTGCTGCCATATAAATGAAAGTGCCATAACATTTGTTGTGCAAACACACTTTTAACATCAGCATCTTTGGCTGTGTTCGAAACCGCCTAATACATACTATAACTATACTGTAGCTGTAAAGCGCTTTGAATTACCTTGTGTACGAATTGTGCTCTAGAAATAAAATTGGCTTGCCTTACATACTTGCAAACGGCATACTCATTTGATCAGACAGTATGCAGAGCGTTTACCCACAATGCATTTGGCTCCTGCCCGAGCCGAAATCAGCCGGCCTGAAGCTGATTTCCCTTAAGCACTAAACTCTGTAAACTTTAACAACATTTGAAACATTTTCAGGCGAGAAAGTAGTCGTTTAGATCCCCAACGTGTTGAAATCCTGACAAAATACCGGCTGTTTACAATTTTGTTCCCACGAATTCGGCGCTACTAAAGCTAGCCGCAGTGAGCAACGCACTTCCCGTTATTTTCACAAAATAAAATACCCGTTGCCTTTTATCATAGGAAAAGCCATTACGATACAATTGGTGCTTTTGTTTTGAAAACAGGAAGTGAACCTACCCTCGTTGTAGCTAGCTTGTTGTAGCCTTTTTGAGAGGAAATGACGATCGGAGACGTCACGTTACGTTGCATCTTGGGTAGTTTGAGTATGAGTAGTAACCTCATGATGCATACCCAACAGTTCGGAGAATCTAGTATACATCCGGGAACTTAAAAGTTAGTAGGAGTAGTAGGAGAAGTAGGCGTTTCGAACACAGCCTTTCTGTAGTTTTTATGTAGAAGCCTCGCTCCACTGTCTGTTTCCTTGAATGACTTGCTGCTATCAGTTGTGTGTTTTGCCTTTAAGTGATATTTTAGACTGGAACTACTACGCTGAGAAGACAATTCAACTTGGCAGTAAATGCAGGAGTTTTTTAATTATTTATTTTGAAATACGTGCTTTTATGTTGAAACCAGTAAAACAGGAAGTAGCGCCGGTTAGCTCCGTGAGCTTCACACCTGTAGCGGTGATGTTAGCTGCTAGTTTATCTTTATTTTATTACTCCATGCTTCGTGGTGTTTGCTGTAACTGTGTGAATGTGATGCATTCAACAGACTTCGCGTTAATGCGCGATAAAATATTTATCGGCGTTAAATAATTAACAAGTTAACGCGATAATAACGAGTTAACTCGCCCAGCCCTTTTGTACACGTAATCAAGACAACTCGCAGCAGGGCGTCCAAAAGGGTCACAGACGTGGGTAAAGTGAATGGACTTCAGCCCTGGCCCTGAACTTCTTTTAGCCCTAACTAAGTAACCCTCAAACCTCGTCCATGAAGGCGGCAGTGCTTTAGTGAAGTGTTTCTGTCGTGTTCTGAACGTAAAAGTGAAGAATAGCCAAGTGTGGATCGATTTAAACATCAATAGTATCAATACTCAAGATGGTTTGTAGTTGCTCTTTCACAAGTGATTGGATGCACTTTGCATACGTAATAAAAAGCTGTGCCAGGTTTTAACGATGACACGCTTTACTAATCTAGTGGTCATTAAGTGAAAATGGATTCAAATCTAGTCCCTGCTCCCCCCTTCATGAAAGTATATTTACTCTGGAGAAGAAGCCAGTTCTCTCTGTTGAAGTGAGGTTAGGAATGATCTCACGTTTAGGTCTCTAGTGGGCATAGAAACAACTTCAGACTGCTTTGAGTTCTTTCTTCTTCTCTGTTATTTTCCAATATTAACTGATTCAAACTATGTATCCTAAATGAATAAATCAAATAAAACGTATTGTCCCTGTAGTGTGTAAGTCATTTTTTGTAACTCTTTAAGTGACTTTACCTGATCTGGGCTACGAGAGGACAACATCCTCCTCATCATCCACATCATCCCTGCTAAGCTTATTTTGATGACTTCACTTATGTTTCTGTTTATGCATTTAGCAGACGCTTTTTTTTTTTTTGTTAGCAGACGCTTTTTATCCCTTTATTAGATAGGATAGTGTAGAGAGACAGGAAGTAGGGGGCAGAGAGAGGGGGAAAACATGCAGCAAAGGATCGTCCGATGCGGGATTCGAACCAGGGCCAGCTGCAGTGAGGACTATAGCCTCTGTACATGGAGCGCCTGCTGTACCCACTACGCCACAGACCGCCCCTTAGCAGATGCTTTTATCCAAAGCGACTTACCAAAGCTAACAATAAGCTACATAGAAGGAAACCACCAGTCAGACTCTGTCAGAGGGGACAGTGTAGAGATAGAGGGAAGTACAGGATAGGAGATGCTCTCTGAAGAGCTGGGTCTTCAAGAGTTTCTTGAAGATATTCAGGGACGCCCCTGTTCTGGTAGCGCTCAGCAGGTTGTTCCACCATCGTGGAACGACACATGAAAAGAGTCTGGATTGTCTTCAGCGTGGTGTAGGCGCTGTTAGACGACAATCCTGTGACGACCGGAGTGACCGAGTTGTGACAAAGGCTGATTTATGGTCGCCTACGGAGACCCTCCCGGAGACGCTCTCCTCCGCTTGCGTGCGTCGGCAAACATTCCTATCTATCTATCCGCCGAGGTGATGGAAACTCGCGGAGACCGCAAGGGTTGTGATTGGTCGGCTAACAACATAATTTCCGGAATCACTTTTCCGGTTTAGCTCCTTCCTCTCAGAACAACAACACCGCCATTTCTGACAGAGTTTACTGTGTGCCGGTCAACATTTGGTCAAAGTTATTTGCATTTCAACATCAACAAGCTCCAACTCCAACAACAGTCTTTCTCTGTCGGTCGCCATCGTTCACTGTGAGGAGGAACGGAGCCGGAAGGTGAACAACCAATCAACCACTTTCACCATAGACGTCGCCAGATTGGGTCGTCTAACATAGTGCCGCCTACTGATCGGGAGGTGAACTACCTTGGGTATCCGACATTCAGGTAGATGGGAGCCGTTCCGTGAAGCACTCTGTAGGCTAACATCAGGGACTTGAATTAGATGGGGGCGGCTAAGGGTAGCCAGTGGAGTTCAATAAACAGAGGGGTGACGTGTGCTCTTTTGGGCTGATTGAAGACCAGATGCGCCGCCGTGTTCTGGACCATCTGCAGAGGTTTCCCAGCACAGGCTGGGAGACCAGTTAGGAGTGCATTGCAGTAGTCAAGGCAAGAGATGAGCAAGGCCTGCACCAGGAGCTGGGGGGCGTGTTGGGTTAGCTACGGCCTGATCTTTCTTATGTTTAGCAATGCGAAGCGGCACGATCGAGCAACGGAGGCAACATGATCTTTAATGGTTCGTTGGTCATCAATCATGACACCCAAGTTTCCAGCTACCTGTGATGGAGCAAGAGAAAGGGATTCAGTTTGGATGCAGATGCTGTGGTGTATGGTTGGTTCAGCTGGGAAGATGAGCAGTTCAGTTTTAAAGAGGTTCAGTTGGAGGTGATGGGCTTTCATCCATGTCGATGTGTCAGAGAGACAGTCTGAGATTCGTGCTGAGACCGTGTGGTCGTCAGGTGGGAATGACAGATAGAGCTGCGTATCGTCAGCATAGCAGCGGTATAACTTAATTGCATTTATGTGTATTTGTGTGTTTGATTAGAGAGAAAAAGATTTGCATGCACATACAGTTTTCTGAAAACTGTGAAGAGAGTAAACAAGCTATATAAAAAGAAAGATCTCGTAGCACTATTAATAAAATGAGGCCTTCCAGGTGATTCCAGGATGATTCCAGGCCTCATCCCCATAGAATGGATGTAATAGAGTATAGCGAACCACAGGATGTTACCCTCCCTGAGAACTTTGGGGAATCCTTGCCTTCTCATCTGCAAACCCCCAAATATTTACAAATATTTACACAGGTTGCAGTTCTACAGGGAATGTGCAAAGAAAATCTGCATTTCATGGATGCTGGCATGTGTTGTCTGAGACGAGTGCGTTTTGCAAGACTTTTCCAAAAGTCTCTTCGGTGCAGCTGAGGCTTGTCTTCAGGAGGGGGCGCTAAAGTCAGGTCACATCCAACGTGTCTCCCTGAACCACACAGGGACCGTGGAAATGTGGCAACAGTATTCAAAGGTCCTTGTTACAGCCAGTGGCCTTGTATGTTTCTTTTTTCCTGTATCAGTGTAGGTTCCTGCCTGCTGTCTCCACTGAGGGAACTGGATGCAGCTCTACTCCTGGCACTTCCTGGTTGAGGCCTACTCCTGCTCTGATTGGTTCTTCACCTTGATGACTCCATCAATCACTGAAGAGGCCTCCCTATTTAAACCTCCACTTCCTACCAGAAGTCTTCTTCTTTGCTTGATCATTTGGATAGCTTTATTAGCTTTATTAGCTTGTGCTAATAGCTAATAGCTTGTGTTTTTTTGTATGTTCTGAAGGCGCTACTAGAACCTGTTTGTAGCTAAGTTGATTTTGAAGAGTCCTGTGTTTTGGTTTTGTGTTATTTTGACTAAAACTGGTTTTGAAGCCTCTCGGTTTGTTTGATTTAGTTTTGGCTTCGTTTTGGTTTTGTTTGGAGTTTTGAATTAACTCTCTAACTTTAGGATGTAATTATTTGTTTTGGAGTTTTTCTTTTATTTAGGGTGTTGTTTCAAGACCCTCTTTTGACTTGTGGATTATTGTAAAATTTCAGCTTTAATTCCACGAAAAAGAAAACTAAACAATAAACACTTAACTATTTTTTATTTTTTTATTTTATTTTAATGTTGCCCCCCCCCTTGGCTGAGCTGGGTTGTAACAGTCCTTATTTTGAAGTATTTTGTGAAGGAAAACTATTAATTTTAAACAAGTTTTTCTGCTGATGGAGTTTAAAGCTTGGAACAAGATGGGGATTCGAACCTGGAACCCTCTGCTGTGAGGCAGCGCTGCTGGTTACCGTCTGTGGAAGCTTCATTTCGGGCTGATTTCATGTTGAGGAAAGCTCAAAAAATGTTTTTAAAAATGAATTAAAAAATAAATAGATAAATAAAACCTGCGTTAATGCGCGATAAAATATTTATCGGCGTTAAATAATTAACGAGTTAACTCGCGCAGCCCTACTAAAATCTTTTTAATGTTTAGGTGTAGCGAAACACAAACCGAGTGTTTGGCAGGAGATTAGCAAAGTGCAAAGACTTAATTTAGTATAAGAACAATAATGATAACTCGGACAACAGCTTCAGAGTCAGGAGGAGCTTGTTCTTTACTAATTTTGCGACATTTGAAGCCCTGATCCGACCACTTGTTCCGCCTTTTCGCAGCGCTGTCAGGGCCTGTCGGCGCAGACGTTATCTCTATGACAGGAACCGAAGGCCAGAGCATCACAGCATGATGCCACTTTGCTTTTTTCGGAAGCAGGAAGTTCTTCTGCAAAGGAGCCTGTAAAGGTGAAGATGTTCTCATTGAAACACACGGTGACACGGCTCACAACGGCAGACACAGCCTTGAGTACCGAGGAGTGTCGACATCTCCTGCTCTGTTTGTGACCATCAGGGAGCTCTCCAACTCTGACACAGGATGGTAAAAGTGTGGTCTGAGCGGCATTATTCCTATGAGCCATGATGTTCAAATCACAGTCAAAGCTGGTGAGTTCACCTGAACATTATCAGCATATTCATCCACTGACAGAAGATAATTAGCTCTTCCTTAGGATTAGTTTCTTATTTTGATCATTTTCACTTTATGTCGATCCCGGCTGGTTATTTCTGTGTTTCCAAGGCCGTTCCTGAGGCCGTTCCTGAGGCCGTTCCTAACGCCGTTCCTAACGCCGTTCCTAAGGCCATTCCCAAGGCCGTTCCTAAGGCCGTTCCTAAGGCCATTCCTAAGGCCATTCCCAAGGCCGTTCCTGAGGCCGTTTCTGAGGCCGTTCCTAAGGCCGTTCCTAAGGCCGTTCCTAAGGCCATTCCCAAGGCCGTTCCTGAGGCCGTTTCTGAGGCCGTTCCTAAGGCCGTTCCTAAGCCGTTCCCAAGGCCGTTCCCGAGGCCGTTCCTAAGGCCATTCCCAAGGCCGTTCCTGAGGCCGTTTCTGAGGCCGTTCCTAAGGCCGTTCCTAAGCCGTTCCCAAGGCCGTTCCTGAGGCCGTTCCCAAGGCCGTTCCTGAGGCCGTTCCTGAGGCCGTTCCCAAGGCCGTTCCCAAGGCCGTTCCTAAGGCCATTCCCAAGGCCGTTCCTGAGGCCGTTTCTGAGGCCGTTCCTGAGGCCGTTCCTAAGGCCGTTCCTAAGGCCGTTCCTAAGGCCATTCCCAAGGCCGTTCCTAAGGCCGTTCCTAAGGCCATTCCCAAGGCCGTTCCTAAGGCCGTTCCTAAGGCCATTCCCAAGGCCGTTCCTAAGGCCGTTCCTAAGGCCATTCCCGAGGCCGTTCCTGAGGCCGTTTCTGAGGCCGTTCCTGAGGCCGTTCCTAAGGCCGTTCCTAAGGCCGTTCCTAAGGCCATTCCCAAGGCCATTCCCAAGGCCGTTCCTAAGGCCGTTCCTAAGGCCGTTCCTAAGGCCGTTCCTAAGGCCGTTCCCAAGGCCGTTCCTAAGGCCGTTCCTAAGGCCGTTCCCAAGGCCGTTCCTAAGGCCGTTCCTAAGGCCATTCCCAAGGCCGTTCCTAAGGCCGTTCCTAAGGCCGTTCCTAAGGCCATTCCCAAGGCCGTTCCTAAGGCTGTCCCCCTAGGGGAATGAGTTCAGGAGCCTTTTATAGAGTGCAGGTGGACCTCATCGTCGACTAATTGGCTTGTCATCTCCTGCTGGTCCAATAGGGGTGCTCTGCAGCTCCCAGGCAGCCAATCAGCGGATAGTGCACCCACACTTGAATATGCATAGAATAAAAACAAAGAGACTGCACTGCCTCTAGAGAACAGGGGCGGTAACAACACAGAACAGACTTGAACAGACTTGACCACGATGTAACAGACACTTTGACTGAATGAACCACATGTTTATACAAATGTCTTCATTTCACAACCTTAACCCTCATTAGATAAACGTCAGATCACTACTTTATCTTCACTCGGGAAGATGATTTTGAGCAAAAGTTAAAAATCAAAGATGCACTTCAGTGAGGTTTGGAGTATTTATTGATCTGTTTTCAGATTCATTATTATTTTAAGTTTATTTACTGAACAAAAGACTTGAAATAAGGAAAATCTTTTTAAATTGCTCCTGGTTGCCATGGTTACTGTGTTTGGATGCTGAGCCTGAAGATGGGAGGAGTTTGAAATGTGTAAAGATGCGTTTTATTTGACCTACGTTAGGGGGTAGACCTCTGTCTTTTCTCCTGTTGGCCGTGGTGTTTCCCTCTATTGCGGGTTGAGCCGGGACCTTGTCAGAGATGCATCACTCCAGGTTGTAAATTAGACAAAGAGACAATATTATCCTGCATTTGGTGGCGACTGGAGTGGAGTCTGATCTCCAAATGCAAAATATCAAAGAAAGGACCCAAACAAACTCCAAACTGATGGAGCTAACTCTCTCTCCTCCGTCCTGGTTCTCCTGGACCCTAACCCTGGACCTGTCTGCAGCATCTGACACAGTGAACCAGCACATCCTCCTCTCTACCCTGGAGGGAATGGGGGTTTCTGGCTCTGCACTCTCCATGTTCTCATCCTACCTGACAGGTCGCTCCTACCAGGTAACACTGAGAGGGTCTGTGTCGAAGCCACGTAGGCTCACCACTGGGGTTCCGCAAGGTTCGGTCTTGGGTCCTCTTCTTTTCTCCCTCTACACATCATCTCTTGGTTCTGTCATCCACTCCCATAACTTTTCCTACCACTGCTATGCAGACCAGCTGATTCTGTCTTTTCCCCCTTCTGACACCCAAATGTCCCAAATGGCAGACATCTCGTGGGTGGATGTTGATGCACCAACTTCAGCTCAACCTGGACCAGACTGAGCTGGTGTTTCTCCCGGGGAAGGGCTGCCCGTATGAGACCTGGCCATCACCATGGTGACTCCGTGGTGACGTCAGCTCGGACTGCGAGGAATCTGGGTGTGACCTTGGACGACCAACTGTCGTTCTGGGCAAACATCGCATCAGTGACCCGTTCCTGCCGATTCCTCCTCTACAACATCCGGAGGATTCGTCCTTTCCTCACCAACAAAGCAGCACAGGTGCTCATCCAGGCTCTGGTCATCTCCCACCTGGACTACTGCAACTCGCGCCTTGCCATCAGACCTCTGGAGCTGGTTCAGAAAGCTGCTGCTCATCTGGTGTTCAACCTCCCCGAGTTCTCCCATACCACTCCCCTTCTCCGCTCTCTACACTGGCTCCCTGTAGCTGCAGCATCCAGTTTCAGACTCTGGTGCTGGCCTACAGGGCAGTGGAAGGATCAGCTCCTTCATACCTCCAGGCTGTGGTCCAGCCCTACACCCCCGCCCGACCACTTCGCTCTGCGGCCTCCAGGCGGCCGGCTGCCCCCTCACTCAGCGGTCCCTGCGCACCATCCACACGGTCCCGGCTTTTCTCTGTTCTGGCGTCCCGATGGTGGAACGATCTCCAACTGATGTCAGGACAGCTGAGTCGCTGCCCATCTTTGGCCGCAGGCTGAAAACCCACCTCTTCAGGAAACACTACCCTGATCCGCCCTCTGAGGACATCACCTGTTTCGTCCCAGCTTCTTACGCACTTATTTGTTTCCTAAATTGTCTTCCCATTTGTCTCGGTACCTAACTTACCGCACTTACTCTAGCACTAGTTATGCTCTTTGCTGTTTGGTTTTGGAAGGAAATGCACTTATGATTTCTTGTGACCTGAAGTTCTTTTGCCTACCGATGTGGAACACACTTATTGTAAGTCTCTTTGGATAAAAGCGTCTGCAGAATGACCGTAATGTAATGTAATGTAATGTAATGTAATGTGATGTAAACAGAGGAGCATAGAAGAGGCTGGCAGGCGTAAAACAAAAGTAAACTTTAATAGTAAAGAAAGTAAAGAAAAATCCACAAATGTAAAAGATATGTTACACTCACCCTCCCGTCTCTACACTTATTTACATGAATCATAGTACGAGTGGATGAAAAATAATTAAGCATCTCTGTTGTGTTGCGTCTGCTTGAAACTGAGGGACAGAAGTATCTCTTTTCATAAAGGACGGGTCTGATGGTTTCTTGTTCTAAAGCAGGCACTGAGGTCACTTTCCTGAGCGTTTTAGAGAATCTGAACAGCTTTTATCATGGCTACCACTGAGACACACCCCAGTCATTTGGCAGAGCGCAAAGGAAGCGTACTTCTGAAATAAAACAGGAAGTAACACTGAGACAGAAACCAGAGGACAAACTCCAAACAAAAACACAACAAAAGTCTCTGACTTCTCATTTCTGAGGTGCATTGAAAGCAGCATTACTCTGCAGGTTCACTGCTAAGGTTAAAAGGTTAACCCAACAATGCTAACAGTAACTTCAACATTTAATAAATTACTCACGAAGGTGAAATGTAAAAAAGCAGAAGTGAAAGTAGCTCTTGTGCATGTGTACATTTTGGATTATTTTTCATGGTTCAGAGCAGCTTCCGTTTGGCCTGTGACAGAGTTAACGTGGCAGCAGCTGCGCTGAAGCTAACGCACGTTAGAGTACAGCGACTCGTCGACATCTCGGCCAGCCCTGGAGCTCACATCCACCCGAGGCACCGAGTACACCACATCATCCGAGATGTCCCTGGAGGCTCTGACAGGAGAGTCAGAGTTTGAGTTGGAGAAATCCACCTTTGCGTAGACGGGCTGATGCAAGTTGGCTTCAGCCTGAGGAAAGAAAAACAAACAAAAAAAAAGGTCAAACAGGATAGAAACTGAGCCGCGAGTCACGTGTCTGATTATGTTGATGAAGGTAGTCCAGCTAGTTGGCTGGGGTTTAAAAAATAAAGCGTTTTGCTCAGTTTTCGAACTATGTCGAGATTTTCGGGGGGTCCCATTTTTTTTCTCGGCGGCGGCGGCGGGGGGGGGTTAAAAATAAAGTGTATTATTTATTTTCTCTCCCTTCGTATCACTGCCTGCTGTGCAGACCGAAGAGCAGAGCGAGCAGCAAACACCGTAACAGGCGCGGCTGTCGGCAGGCGGCAGCAGGCAGTGATACGAAGGGAGAGAAAATAGGGCCAAGCGATTGTGAGGTCTGACTTTTTCCTGGAGAACCATTTTGTGATGCAAATGTATTACTCTGTTGAACGCATATTGTTTTGAGAAGCAAGACACTTTATTTTTTAAACCCCAGCCAACTAGCCGGACTACCTTCATCAACAGCAAAACGAGGCTGGAACTCTGCTCACAGGACGCAGCAGGGGGTAAGAAGATGTTCAGAAATGATGTTGCTGATATGGGATGTTACACAGCTTCATGACAAAATAGGCGAACTATCCCTTTAAATCCAACCGCCATCATTTCCTAAACCTAACCAAGAGGATTCGATGCCTTTATAAGTAAAAGCTTCACAGTGATGTTTGCTATGGAAGTCTGAATGTCCCACGGTCGGCATGTAAGTAAGTCAGAAGGACTCTTTGCCTTCATATCATATCTGAAGAGCTAAAACCTTGATAGCTTGGTTTCAGTCACGTGGTCGTAAGGGGGCGCGGTTTTCAGATGGTTGTCAGGAAGTGAATTCTGCCCATAGAACTGCAAGCAAGATGACCGTGTTTTGTGCTGTTCACGGCTGCTCCAACCGTTCTACCCAAGAAAAGGACAAAAGTTTTTTTAGAATACCAAAGGTGGTCGTACACAAAGGTGAGAAATATAAAAAGCTAACAGAACAACGCCGTAAAAAATGGATTTTAAACCTCCGTCTGCAGTCGGGAGGAGCAGAGTCTGTTTACTCTCGTGTCTGCAGCGACCACTTCGTCAGAGGTATGTTAGCTAACTGCTAACTTTGTTTTTGTGGCTGTGTTTATATAGCATTGGGTTGTTGTTAAATACTCATTTACTTAGTAATGATTATTAAAGGATGAAGCTCAAGGAAGACCAACAAACACGGTCGGCATGTGCAGTGGCTATGTTGGATCTCCAGCTGAGACAGCTGAGAGCCCGGGTCTGATGCAGACAGCCGAGCATCCAGCTGACAACCCACAATCAGAGGGCATCAGTGGGAATGGAACATTAGATCATCCTTTGCTCTCGTTGAAGAGATGCCTCGGATTTCGGCTTAGTGGTTTCATAACCGAGCTTGACCGTCGGAGCCCAGTCTACCGACTCAACGTCACCCAAAGCGCTACGGACGCCTAAAAAGTCACAATGAAGCCCATATTAGACTACCGTAAACTTAATAATCATTACTAAGTAAATGAGTATTTAAAAACACCCCAATGCTATACAAACACAGCCACAAAAACAAAGTTAGCAGTTAGCTAACATACCTCTGACGAAGTGGTCGCTGCAGACACGAGAGTAAACAGACTCTGCTCCTCCCGACTGCAGACGGAGGTTTAAAATCCATTTTTTACGGCGTTGTTCTGTTAGCTTTTTATATTTCTCACCTTTGTGTACGACCACCTTTGATATTCTAAAATAACTTTTGTCCTTTTCTCGGGTAGAACGGTTGGAGCAGACGTAAACAGCACAAAACACGGTCATCTTGCTTGCAGTTGTATGGGCAGAATTCACTTCCTGACATCCATCTGGATTTCGTGCGTTCGCGATGCAGCACTGTGACGTCACGTGAAACCCTCCTTTTCCTGAACCTTAGGTCCTTGTCCTCCGACTCATGGAGAGGACACAGGGAGAGAGTTTGCTCATTGCTCTATTTCAAACAGCTTTCCAAACGTTTTACTGTTGGGGTTTGCTTTGGACTTTAGAATTTCCGTTTGTCATGAATTTCGGTGCGCTACTAGTCTAGCACCGATGGTCCTAACGAAATTAAAAGCCCATCGCTGTATGCGCAACGACCTCGATCGGTGAGCTATTACGTTTGGCTCTCAGTCGAAAGGAATTCCGGCAAAATGGGAAAAATGTGGATGGAAAAATCGATTGAAAAGCACTTAACGAGACAAAAATGACAAAAACTGCCCTGTTTTGGAGGCCTCATAACTCCGCCATACGACATCACAGAGACCTCATTCAAAGTTTATATGTGACAGGAGACTCTCAGCTTCAACTCAACTAAAGGGTTTGTTGATAGGGCGGGCAGCAATCAAAATTTCTTCAGAAGTTTTCTAGGTTCAGTTACAGCTGATGTTTCCAAAATGCTAAAGTTTTTCGTGGAGACGGCACAACTGCGTCTTCTCACGGTTTCAGCTGAGATTACATCATCAGCGGTCGGACCACCTGCAGAAGTGATAACAGAAAAGGAAGTGCTTCTGTTGCTCTGCACACTGCCGGAGAGGAAGTCACCGTTTGACCAACATGTTAGTCCATTTCACACCAGCTGCTTCTCTGAAAAAGGACAAACTGTGAGCTTACCATGTTGTTCTGTCGGGTCGTTGCAAACAAGTCATCGAATGCAGCATCAGATTATGTAGAAGTGTATCATTTAACTTTCATATCTACTAAAATATTAGCTGATAAAAAGGAGTTTATTGCTCAGGCTTGTTGTTAAAATAGCTGCAATCACCCGTCCAGGTATTTGTGAAGATCTACACATTTCCTTTTTAACACAGGATTAAAATGACACTTCCTGTTTTATACAGAAGCCAAAAACACTTTTACAAAGGAAACAGCTGTGCATCCTCACTTAGAGCCCGTCCTGTGGCCTCTCCTCCACAGAACAGTTAAAGTAGGATGGAGAAGAAGTGCACGTGTGTGTTGTGCACGTGTTTGAGAGGACCGGACCTTCGGTGGAATGACAGAATCTGACCGTCTGGGCATCAGAACAGGCTGGAAACTGACTGTTGCATGAATAAAATGGCTGACAGCTGATGAAGAAATCTTTTTTTTTACAGAATGCAGCTCAAGCTGCACCGTTTGCTTACTTTGTGTTCAGGACTGACTGCCATGGCGAGGCTGTAGTCGTCACTGGTTTCAGCTCCTGTTGGTTTGACGAACGTGGCACAAGAGTAAACTGTGGAGATTTCTGCAGGAGGAGATCTCCGTCTGTCCTTTCTCTCACCCTGACACATTTCATTGGTATTCAAAAGAGGAATTAGTCATGTGATCATTTCAAGAAGCTTCAAAAACACTAAAAATGTGTCTTAAGTTCCTCAAACTCACCTCAGTGTTGGTGTCGTGCACTGTTTGCTCACCAGGATCTGAAAGACACGAACACATTTTAGTTTCTTAAACTTCCTGAAAGTAACCACCTTTTTAAAATTTTGTTCAGCATCAAAGTCATTTTAGGACTCTTGTTGTAATTTCTACAGTTCCATAAATAAGTCTTGGCCAGAGTCTAACATTTTGTCGGAAAGGTGGGTGCGAGGCGTGGAAGGACATGGATGCAGACTTTAAAAAAAAAAGTAAACTTGGTTTATTAAAGCAATACAATGTAACTCCTCAAAAAGCCCATTATGGAGCTCCCCCTACAGGCTTGGAGGTAATGTACGGTTACGGTCTCTTGCTTTGTCGGCCTCTCTCTTTCTCTTCCTTGCTTCATCAGTCAACGTCTTCTTCTGTTTCTTCGGTGCCTCTGCCATGATGATCGTACTGACAATGTTTCGCTAGCTTAGCCTTATACCTGGGAGCGTGAGAGGGGTCTATTTGTTTTTGCGGTAGGTGTGCCAGAAAGCAAGTCGAAGTACTTCTGCTCAGCTCCCGGGCCGCTCCAGCAAAGTTACATAGCGCAGTTATTCCAACTCAGACCCCCGAAGGGCATAGGAGACAGGCCGATCGTAATATTAAAACTCATTATAGCCGCACAATTTTTTTCAAGCTGTTATTTTAAGGTAGAAATGTTACATAGTATTGCTTTCATTCAAACAAGGTAAAAACAAAGTGCGGCTGAGCCGGATGACAAAACTAGACTGTGAGAAACCAAAACATGGCTAAGTTTCTCACACACTATAGAAACTGTTGGTCCAGGTTTTATTACCCCACAAACATCTGTGGAAAAAAGGGATAAAGAAAAAGAAAGTAATCTATATTCTCATTGATTTAGGCTTCAAATGCACTGCTGGGATAGGCTCCAGCCCCCCCGCGACCTGACTGACAGATTCAGCGGGTATAGAAAATGGATGGATGGATGGCTTCAAATGCTAATAACAGGATTCTCCACCAAAGAATCTGTATCTCATCGGGGTGGAGGAGTTTGAGTACCCCCTTGATTCCTGAGAGTTGTGTTGTTGGGGGGAGGGGGGGGTATACCCAGGCAAATTTGTCTCGGAGGAGCAGGAGGAGGAGCAGCACCAACTAGATGTACACTATATTGCCAAAAGTGTTCTATCGGGTTGAGGTCAGGACTCTGTGCAGGCCAGTCAGGTTTTTCCACACCAAACTGGCTCATGCTTTATGGACCTTGCTTTGTGCTCTGGTGCGCAGTCATGTTGGACCTGATAGGGGCCATCACCAAACTGTTTCCACAAACTGTTTCCCCAAACTGTTTCCACAAACTGTTTCCCCAAACTGTTTCCCCAAACTGTTTCCCCAAACTGTTTCCACAAACTGTTTCCCCAAACTGTTTCCCCGAACTGTTTCCACAAAGTTGGGAGCATGAAATGGTCCAAAATCTCTTGTTATGCTGAAGGATTCAGAGTTCCTTTCACTGGAACTAAGGGGCCAAGCCCAGCTCCTGAACAACAACCCCACACCATAATCCCCCCTCCACCAAACTTTACGCTCGGCACAATGCAGCCAGACAAGCACCGTTCCCATGGCAACCACCAAACCCAGACTCCCCCATCAGATTGCCAGTTGGAGAAGCCTGATTGGTCCCTCCAGAGAACACGTCTCCACTGCTGTAGAGTCCGGTGGCGGCGTGCTTTACACCGCTGCATCCGACGCTTTGCATTGCACTTGGTGATGTATGGCTTGGATGCAGTTGCCATGGAAACCCATTCCATGAAGCTCTCTACGCACTGTTCCTGAGCTAATCTGAAGGCCACATGAAGGTTGGAGGTCTGTAGCGACCGACTCTGCAGAAAGTTGGCGACCTCTGTGCACTATGAGCCTTCAGCATCCTCTGCCCCGCTCTGTCATTTTACCTGGCCGACCACTTCCTGGCTGAGCTGCTGTCGTTCCCAATCGATTCCGCTCTGTTATAACACCACTGACAGCTGACTGTGGAATATTTAGCAGGGAGGAAGTTTCATCACTGGACTTGTTGCACAGATGTTTGCAGTCTGCATGCCTAGGTGCTTGAACTTATACACCTGCAGACTACTGGATTGTAGCCACAGCTGCCCTGGGGCACACTGACGGAGGCGAGGCTGCCATGCACCGGCGCCTTCGGCCCCTCCGACCACCACCAGCAGGTGGTCAACCTAACATGCATGATTTTTTGGACAGTGGGAGGAAGCCGGAGTACCCGGAGAGAACCCACGCATACACGGGGAGAACATGCAAACTCCACACAGAAAGGCCCCAGCTGGGTGTTGAACCTGGAACCTTCTTGCTGTGAGGCAACAGTGCTAACCACCACACCACCGTGCAGCCCAATATATATATAGATATAGTATAGTTGGGCTCACCTCCACACACAGTCCAACTAGACCCCCTCATACTCTGGAGTTGCCCAGAGAGAGAGGCGTCCGGCAGGTGTGAGGATACTCACAAGCCCCCAGCTGAGCGACTCAGTGTTGGAGCTCAGAGTGAGAGGGTCACCTTCCTGTAGCTACAGATCGCAGGAGGGAATCCTCCGATACAGTCAGAACAAGTTCGGATTATTGAGCCTTATTGGAGTCCTTAGGTGGTGTCCTGGGTGGGGTGCATACTAGAGATTCCTTCATTCTCCTGTGGACTTCAATGCCCATGTGGGCAATGACATAGTGACCTGGAGATGGGTCCCTGCCTCAAGTGAAAAAGTTTAAGTATCTCGGGATCTTGTTTGCGAGTGATGGGAAGTTACACACAGACAGACAGACACCGTCAGCAGTAATGAGGGCGCTGCTCCGGTCCGTTGTGGTGAAGAGGGAGCTGAGCCGGAAGGAGAAGCTTTCAGGTTACTGCTCCATCTTTGTTCCAACCCTCACCTGTGGGCACAGATCTGGGTAGAGACCCAAAGAATGAGGTCGAGGATACAAGCGGCTGAAATGAGTTTCCTTCAGAGGGGGGCGGGGCTCAGCCTTAGAGATAGGGGGAGGGGCTAAACCATCCAGGGGGAGGAGCTCGAAGTAGAGCCGCTGCTCCTCCACATCGTGGTTCGTGCATCAAACCAGGGCTGCCCCCTGATTTCCTTCCTTTGGAGGTTTTCAGGGCAAGTCTAGTTGGGATGAAGCCCCGGGGCAGATCCAGAACCCGTTGGAGGGCTTATGCATCCCTTCCGGCCTAGAAATGTCACAGGACCCCGAGGAGCTGGACAGTGTTGCTCAGGAGGGGAATA
This sequence comes from Odontesthes bonariensis, assembly GCF_027942865.1. Taxonomy (NCBI): domain Eukaryota; kingdom Metazoa; phylum Chordata; class Actinopteri; order Atheriniformes; family Atherinopsidae; genus Odontesthes; species Odontesthes bonariensis. The sequence continues at coordinate 3,051,081 of NC_134515.1, forward strand.
TCTGGGTTCCGAATTGGGTCGGGTATGAATCTGTGTCCTGATGCTTCACCTTTCAGAGGTTTAGAAGATCTTCTCCTGCAGAACACCAGCAGAGCCACCAATAACAGGACGACTGCGAAGACCAGAGTCAGACCCACAATCAGCAGCACATCTGCAGAAGTTTTAGAAGAACATAGAAGATTACAACATTGGGGATTATGGTATTCATTATGAGTACAAAGCTCTTTGATGATGAGGTCCATCAGGACACACAAGCATCCCTTTATAAACAAGATCCCACGACTGTGGAAAAGACTCATCTGGCTGATATTGTCAGATCCCACGACAGGAGCCTCAATCTACAGATGAGTTACCATCATGATTCAGATTGAGGATATAAACTGATTTTATACAAGCTTTAATCTATCAGACAGCGTGTGGATGTACCTGTAGATGTTGTTCCTTCATGCTGAGGCGGTACAGACTGGTCAGCTGTTCCAGAGGAGGCTGAAGGGGCGGAGCTTCCTGATCTGGAGCTGAAACTCTGTGTGGTCGTTGGTGTAGAAGCTGATGGAGCTGCCACAAAGGAAACAAACAGACTATAATAAAGCAAAAACAACAATGAAATGAGCCTTAAATTTAAATGCTGCTTGAGTTGATTTTGTGAGAAAATAATCAAATAGTACTTTTAATCTAAACTTTAAATCTTTTAATTTTAAAAAACATGCTTGTTGTAGTTTGTTTCATTGTTATTGGAATAAAGATGGACGTTACAGCTGGTGGAAAATACAATTAGCAGGATTGTTGTATTAAACAGCACATCAGGTAGTTTACAAGCAGCTGTCAGTGACTGATGATAAAACATGTTTTAATCTTCCAGAGACATTCAGAGCATTTTGATTCAGTAAAAACTCACCATCTGTGACCGTGATGCTAAAGTCTGTATATCCATCAGTAAGTACAGTTCTTTTCAGATAACATCTGTACCGTCCTGAGTCAGACGGGGTCAGCTGTGTGATGGTCACATACAGAACTCCTCCTGTATATGTTCCTTCTTCGTATCCAATACTGTATCTGTCTCTTTGAGCTCTCTCACCATCTGTCTGAACAAGAATCTTTTCTTCACATTCTCCTCTGCAGAAGGACTTTGTGCTTCCACCGACATTAAAGGAACATCCGACTGTCAGAGAGCTTCCAGCTTCTCTATAGAAGGGTTCTTCCTGGGTTCCTTTTAGCAGAGCTGTTAAAGAAGGAAAACAAGCAGGAGTTACTTTCTGTGCTGAAGATGATGCAGTCTGATCACTTTAAAGGGACAGTTCGCCTCTTTTGACATGAAGCTGTGTAACATCCCATATCAGCAACATCATTTATGAACATCTTCTTACCCCCTGCTGCGTCCTGTGAGCAGAGTTCCAGCCTCGTTTTGGTGTTGATGAAGGTAGTCCGGCTAGTTGGCTGGGGTTTAAAAAATAAAGCGTTTTGCTTCTCAAAACAATATGCGTTCAACAGAGTAATACATTTGCATCACAAAATGGTTCTCTAGGAAAAAGTCAGACCTCACAATCTCTTGGCCCTATTTTCTTTCCCTTCGTATCACTGCCTGCTGCTGACGATTTTGTGATGCAAATGTTGCTGATATGGGATGTCATACAGCTTCATGTCAAAAGAGGCGAACTATCCCTTTAATCAGTATCACACGGTTCTATCAGTCTGTGGCTCTAACAGCTCATCCAGCAGCAACAGGAAGTGGATCTTTAAAGAGTCGCTGCTTCATAATGTCCCCCTCTGCAGAGTATTGGACTGACCTCTGTGTCATTTAAATACAACAATCAGTTCATCCAAGGATGTGATGGCAGGTAAAGAGGAGAACAACAGCTCCATACTTACACTTTTTCCTCAACATGAAACGAGCATTTATCACTTTGAGCACTTTGATATGATATGAAGCAGAAAATATCAGGTTGTTTAAAACATCAGCAGCTGTCAGTGAGAACCGACGCTTTTCTGCAGCTTGAATAGAAACTCACCGTCTGCAACAACGAGTTTAAACTCTCCTTTGGAAAATCGGGTTGAAGATCTGCCCAAACCACACCGGTACCGTCCTGAGTCAGACATGGTCAGATGTTCGATGCTCACAGACAAAACAGAAGTTTCATAGTTATAATCAATCCTGTATCGTCCGTTTTGAGCTGTGGTTTGATCAGTTACAATGAGTTTGTTTTCTCCTTCACAGTTTTCCCTGCAGAACGACTTCCATGTTCTCGATAAACCAAAGGTGCATGTGATTGTGATGTCCTCTCCAATGACTTCATAGTAATGTTCCAGTCCGTTAACAGAGCTGCTGTTTCCAGCCTGCAGAGCTGCAGAAAAGATAAAGCATCAACAGTTTTATCCCAACATTTTCTGTCCAAACACAACATGGAGGAAACTTTCTGTCACTGAGACACAAAACATGAGCTGGACATCTCATTTTAACTAAGAAACAGTGAGATCATTGGAAAGCTTCAGCAGGAGGAATGGAACACACTAAAGGTTCGAACGTGAGACGCAAACCACTGAGAGCTCAACAACCAGAATGACTCGCAGCTTATTTTGAGGAAGTAACAAATACTAAAGTCCGAACACAAAGTCAAACGGTCCATCTGTTCACTGTTAACACGAGCCTCAAAGAAATGACTGGGATAACTAATAAAACAGTTTCCGTATCAGAAATAAATTCCACAAGTAAAATACATGAATAAATATGAGGTTTCTGTTTAAAAATGTGAATTTATCCATTAAAACCACTCAACATGACTCCAGTTCTGATGTTTAATCATATGAACAAACGTACGGTGAGACTGAGAGTGAAATAAATAAAAATAAATGTACTCACAGAGCAAGAAGAAGCAGAACAAAGTGTGATGGACGCCCATGTTGAGGCTCTGATGGTTTCCTGCTGCCTCTCTTCGCTCTTCACTTCCCTAACTGAAGGACTTCCTCCTGTAACCACGACAACACATCACTCCTCCTCCCTCCATCAGTCTGTACGTCAGCTGCTGACTCATTTATGTGTCACTTTACGTAAAAACTGTTGATCACGTTTGTTCTGTGGGGGTTAAATATCACAGCTGATAAGACTTTGTTTTTTGTTCCACTGTCTGCATATTTATCAGTGGTTTGGTGCTCAGGTCTGGCAAGAAACAATTTTTCTTATATGTGCAATTTAACCTTGTGTCAGGGTGGGTGGAAGTGCGAGGCGTGGAAGGACACGGATGCAGACTTTTCAAAAAGTAAACTGATTTATTTTCAAAAAACAAGGTTAACATAAATCGCGGCTGAGCCGGATGACAAGAACTAGACTGTGGAGAAAAACAAAAAACAAACTTGGTATAACTTGGTGTAACTTGGTATAACTTGGTATAACTTGGTATAACTTGGTATAACTTGGTGTAACTTGGTGTAACTTGGTGTAACTTGGTATAACTTGGTATAACTTAACTTAACTTGGCGTCGTGATGGTGAAAGGAATTCACACAGACTGTGAGAAACCAGGAAACTAAATACTGAGGGAACTGATGAGTGAATGGATGCAGCTGAGAGAATCGACAGGTGAAGTGAATGAACTAATGACCTGAACATGGGGACTGAGGAAACAGAAACTGTGGGGAAAACAATGGCAAAACTTAAGAACTAAACATGAACATAAAAACTAAGACATGACATAACCTAAAACATGATAACTCCCTCAAGGGATGGATCCCAGACAACCCAAAAACCTCTGGGTGGGAGGGAGGGGCTCGAAACCGGAGGCGGTCTGGCGGACGGCCAGTTTTCCGGCGATGTGAAGGAAGGAACTCAACCTCCTGACCCCACAGAGGCCACAGCTCGCTGTTTATTACACCTGCAGGTTTGACCCCATCAACGGGACACAAAACAGGGGAAAGTTTATCACAAGATGCAGGTCCAACACGCACAGCAGGCAGAAACATACAGGTGTCAAAAGTCCTGAAAACCTCAGAGGAAGAGTTGGAAAACCAGGAGCAGGAGGGTCGTAGAGGAGAAAGGAAACTGATGGAGTGTTTTCATGTGAAACTGTGGGCCGATACCGATGTTACAAATAATAATTTGGCCTCTTAGCCAATATCGATTGTTTATTATATGTGAAATAAAAGAAATGTGCATGATAAGAAATGTGAAAACAGTTAGTATTTCAGCCCTTCATCACAATATGTTTGAATGAGCACAAACTCTTTCATACGGATGTTTTAACCAACCTTTATTATAACCTTTCACATGACAACGAACATAATGAATGTGAAAAATAAATGCTCCAAAAGCCCTTTTAACTTGTTAAACTCTTACCTAATCAATGACTTCTCAGGACTCGATTGGTCCAACAAAACTTTCTTGTGAAGAATAAATTGGCTGCTGTTATATTAGGCTGTCCCCTACTGGATATTAGCTGAATCTGCAGCTGTCAGTTTCAGTGCAAAGTCGAGTGATGGTAAAATGAGACTTTTTGAAGCTCTGAATCATTTTGAACCATTGTGTCATAAAGTGGTTCACTACCCGAAGCTTCATTCAATTCCCTTGGCTGACATCTACTGGCAGAAACGATTGTTGCACCAAATGAAGCCCTGCGAATGTGATGCATCTCTTGTGTATATAATAACAATATAATAACACTTATGTATTTATGTGTCTTGTACATATGTGTTTTTAGTACCTCATTAAATTTTGATTTTACCCATGAAAAAATACTAATAATTTAAAAACAATGTGAAAATCTTTGGTTTGTCATTCATATTTTCTTTGGGAGTGAATATCAAAAAACGAGAGCCGTTCGTAACGTATAATACGTGTAGAACGGGGACATGAACCGGGGCTTCGGCCATCTTGAATACACTGAATCACGGCAAACGTTCAAGGCTCCGCCCACCAACTCGAAGCAGTCAGCTGACTCGGTCTGAATGAAGCAGTGAAGTTGTTCGAACGTCATCAGTGACGTCACATGAAGCAAACTCCGGCCCACGGCTTCACTATAACTACCCTGTCGAGTTTGAAGCGTGCTTCGAAGCTTCGGTGTTGGAGGTAACATCACTAGCAAAGTCAATGCAACATCACAGAAACATCGCTTCATGGAAGTAGGATGTAGAGGATTTGTTGCAAAATCTGTTGTCTCATTGCTGAGGGAGCTGGGTGTAAGTGGACAGAGTGTGAGGAAAATAGTGAAGGAAGTGTCAGATGAGGCAGTAAAGTCCAGTCAGTGGATTTGGATTGGAAGAAGCAATAGCAGCTGGGGGCCCAGCAGGGGAGGAGCAGTGATGGCTGGCATTAGGGGGGTGACTCTGGGACGTGATCACTGGCTGTGTTCGAAACCGCCTACTTCTCCTACTATTCCTACTAGTCATACTTTTTTAAGTTCCCGGATGTATACTAGATGCATACTAGATTCGCCGAAATGTTGAGTATTCATCATGAGGTTACTTGTCACACTCAAACTACCCAAAATGCAACGTAACGTGATGTCGCCCATCGCCATTTGAACGGTCAAATTCCGTTAACGGGACGAGAGCAGTCAAAACGGCATAACCGGAAGTGCGTTGCTCACTGCGGCTAGCTTTAGTAGCGCCGAATTCGTGGGAACAAAATTGTAAATAGCCGGTATTTTGTCAGATTTTCAACACCTTGGGGGTCTAAACGACTACTTTCTCGCCTGAAAATGTTTCAAATGTTGCTAAAGTTATATATTTACAGAGTTTATTGCTTAACCCTCTAGACCCCAACAGAATTTTACAACAATGCTCCAGATTCCTGAGAATTCCGAAAGAAATGGGCAATTTGAGAAACATTTCAAATAACCAAGAATAACTTGAAAACTAATGACAAGTGTTCATTGTAAGTTTCTTTCTATTTAAAGATTGGAAATGGCTCTTTTAAATGATATGTGATCCTTTAGGAATTATTCATTCATGTATTCCATAGACGACCATTGAACTGTATCAAAAAGGATATTTTGAGACTTAACAAATATTCACTCCTCTTTTTAACTTGAAATGGATAGTTATAGTACTGTAGGCATATTTAAGTATTATTTTGCATAACATATCAACATCTCAGGTGATTCTGAACGACCTCAGTAATAATAAAATGAGAGTAAAGTGAATGTAATGAAATTTGTTTTTATTGAAATTCAGTGTAATTTCCCCCCTCACCCCCTGCCATACACACACACACACACACACACACACACACACACACACACACACACACATTTACACACATGCCTACATGTAATGTAAAGCGACCTTGGGTATCTTGAAAAGCGCTATATAAAACGAAGTTATTATTGTTATTATTATTATAATAGACGATAGGCTATAATGCAGAGAAATAGGGGCAGCTATTTGGTAACCTTCCTCAGAGAAAAAAAGTTTGGGCCCACTTCAGAACTTCACTACAGTACCATGACAAGACTACCACAAACAATTTTCCACAAAATGTATTAAGTATTTCAAATACGTTTGCACAATTACATTTATAAGATCGAGTTGATCGTAGTCTAACTCTGGCAACCTAAATGCTGGGGCTATCACTTGGTGGACGAATGATGGTGACAGGTCCGGTTTGAAATTCTCGCATTATAATCAGGCACGACATCACTTGAAATGTTTGTTGATAGGCGCCTACATAAACCGGGAAATATGTGTAGGCTACTTATACCAGGCAGGTAGTTAGATTACCAGTAGCAAACAAGGAGTTAGACTTTAAAAAAAAATCTACAGTTTCGTTAGACATTTCCTCTCCGGAGTTCAGCGTTTCGAGTTGCTCTTGCTAGCACTGTCACTGGATTACATCGCTACAATAAGGAAGGACTTGGATTTGTAAATTATTACTACTATTTCGGGATCTTCAATGGTAACCAACAGATAAGGTAATGATCATCATCATCTTTGCTTTATTATCTCTTAGTTTAGGTGTAGCGTGGTGTAGGTGTAGTCTGTAGTATGCTCTGTTGAAGGATACTGACCGGCAAGCTCGCAAATAACTAACGATAAATCAGCTGGAGTTAGCATGGCTAATCAAAACGGCTGTAGGTGACAGGCCACTACGTCTCAAATTTAGGGTGTATATCTATCTAAATCACATTTACAACTTACGTTCGTGTCACTGAAATCCGAGTCGGACAATTGCGAACCGGTGCAAATTGCCAGGTAAACATCCGCGGTCTTTTCGGAGCTGTCATTTTCTTGATCTTGATTTTCTTGAATTGAGTGGCTGAGGTAATCGAGTGATAATGAACGAAGCTGGTAGCTACAAAGTAATACTTGGCACACTGCGAACTAATATCAAACATAACTACAGTAGATAGCACAATTAGCCGGCTAGTGAAGCTGCGCCCAAACGCAGAACCTCCGCTCTCATATCAGTCTCAACTGCGGCCAAGAGAAATCCCTCAAAAACATGACAATATCTCGAAATAATTGAATACAAACATATATATTTTAATACAACAATCTGTTCATTAAGCTGTTGTGAACTAGTGAAGTGTGTAGTTACAGTTCAGCAACATCATTTTCCCGTAGTAAGACGTGTATTTTCATGCCGGCCTGCGGCGGCCGCTATGGGGTCTAGAGGGTTAAGCGAAATCAGCTTTTTAGGCCGGCTGATTTCGGCTCGGGCAGGAGTGAAGTGCACTGTGTGTAAACGCTCTGCATACTGTCTGATCGATGAGTATGCCGTTTTCAAGTATGTAGTATGTAGTAGGCGGTTTCAAACACAGCCACTGTCTAGCCTCCTGGAGATGTCGTGGGCCCAACTAGACGAAATACTGATGAAAGGAGGTTCCCACCTGATGACCCCAATGATATGTTGGTCAGCACTGCTCACTGGTCTATATTATAGGGATTATAGGGAATTATTCACTGAGTCTGGTCCATTTTTCTTTTTTTTTCCTTTAGCACAAGTTTCTTGTGTTTACCTTGAATGAATATCCTTTCTGCTGATAGGCCGGTTGAAAAGCAGGGAGCATTTACAGCTGATCAATCAATCAAACTTTATTTATAAAGCACTTTTCAGACGTTAAAAACGTAGCACAAATTGCTATACATGTTTAAAAGCAGCCCCCATCCCCACCCCAGCACATACACACAAATAAAATAAACTTAGAAACGTGCGGCTGAATACAGAGGAGCCAGCTCAGGAAACACCATCACAGGAAGCCATCTGCACTGGGTGCTGCTCACGGCCCACAACCAGGACGCCTCCACCCCGTTGCACACCGAGCTCAAGGCCAGCGAGGGGCCCACAGCAGTGGAGCACTGCCGCAGACCCCCCACCTGGCCAAGCCGATGTTCACCACGAGTCAGAGGCATCCCAGCCAGAGCCGATCACAGCCCCCACCGAGGAAACACTGGGAATATGGAATAAAAGCATAAAACTACAAAGGCTAAGAACATCAAATAAAGAAATGGATAAAATAACAACAGGAAACAGCTAACAGAAAAAGCCTTAGAATAGATAATTAAAACCTCAGTCTTGTCCTGGTTGAGCTGTAAGACGTTTTCTGCCATCCAGGAACTGATGCCTAAGACACATTTAAAAAGGGCAGCAATTGGCCCAGTGTCATCAGGAGACATGGGTATGTAGAGCTGTGTGTCATCTGCATAGCGGTGGAAATTGATACCATGCCTCCTGGGCACATTTCCGAGTGGGAGCATGTACAAGTTAAAAAGTATAGGGCCTAAAATAGAGCCCTGGGGCACACCACATTTAATTTCATGGATCCTTGAGGAACATGTGTCCAAACTTAGGAGGAATTTTCTATCTGTGAGATAAGAACCGAACCATTGGAGGGCAGTACCAGAGAGGCTGACCAGGTCAGGGGGTAACTGAACACAGGTGCGGCAGAAAACAAACAGGAAGAAGAGCTACCAGAAATGCAAAAACTACAACCCTTTCAAAGTAAAACAGGAAGTATCAGTGAAACCCATCATTAATGACAGAGATTAAACAAATGAAACGAAAAGAAGAGTGGAGACAGACCATCACACATGGTTGGGATCTATTTTCCCAAAAGGTTTATCACTGATCAACAAATCGCTGTTCTTATCGGGTCTATCTGTAGATCATCAGCTGGAGTTTGAGATTTAATCTTTAGATCCTTTAAAAGAAAAAGAAAAGCTGTAGAAACCAGACACAGATCATCTTCAGTACTTACATCTTCAGTTTAAAAGCACGTGAGGCTGAAACAAATGGAAATCCACAACAGAGTCCCATTTTTTGCTTGTGAGTTTTCTGAGTGGATTTCAGCCTTTGAATGCAGTTTTCTTCAGGTTGCAGCAGAAACAGACCCACAGAAACAGAATCCAGCTCTGAATCCACAGTCTCATAGGTGTTCTGTGAGTGTGGAGTAGACCTGGTTCTGGTCCCTGCTGGCAGGATCGAGGCTCTGGTAGGTGGAGTCCTCACATGTAGGTGGAGTGCAGTTCTCATAGGTGACGTTCTGAAGAGCAAACATGTATTTTCCTCAAATGAAATGCATCATAAAAAGCACTTTCAGGCAGCTACTCTGTGATGGGAAATCCTCACAGCGCTCCACTCTGAACCTCTCAGTCAACAGTTTTGTGTCACTTTTCACATACAAATCTGAATTCACCTTCTTTCTTTGTGATTTTTGGAGAACTCTGCAAACTGTTCCATCTCAGCTTGACTGATTTATTTCAATTTTACATGAGCAATTGTTCAACAAAGAATTAAAAAACATTCACCTCCATGTTAGAATTGTCTGACTTTCTTCTAGTCCTCAAACCTGTGGGGAAAAAAAAAAGTATTTCTCTGTGTTATAATGAGGAATCATTCAATGTGCACATGAGGCTGAAAGATCAGTGTTTCTAAGATGAAGTGACAAGAAAACAGCCAATTAATAAACAGCCAATGATAAAACAGCTAATGATAAACCAGCCAATGATAAAACAGCCAATTATAAAACAGTCAATAACAGCCCTACAAAATCCAGAGCCTTGAGGAACTCCAGGCGGACCTCATCCACCTCCGGGGCCACCGAGGAGCTTTTTTACCACCTCGGCAACCTCAGCCCCTGAAATGGGAGGCCCCACATCCGAGCTGCCCGACTCTGCTTCCTCATCGTAAGGCGTGTCGGTGGGATTGAGGAGGTCCTCAAAGTATTCCCCCCACCGACTCACAACGTCCCTAGTTGAGAACAGCAGAGCCCCATCCCAACCATACACGGTGTTGACAGTGCACCCCCCTGGTGGACCAGAATCTCTTTAAGGTCATCCGGAAGTCATTCTCCATGGCCTCACCGAACTTCTCCGACCCCCAGGTTTTTGCCTCAGAAACCCCTCGAGGCTGCATTCCGCTTGCTTCCAGAGTCCCACTGGCCAAATAGGCCAGATAGGACTCCAGCTTTGGCTTGACGGCTTCCCTCACCGCCGGTGTCCATCAGCAGGTTTGGTAGGTTAACGCCACATCAGGCACCGACCACCTTACAGCCACAACTCCAGTCAGCCACCTCAACAATGGAGGCATGGAACATGGCCCATTTGGACTCAATGTCCCCCACCTCCCCCGGGACACGGTTGAAGCTCTCCCAGAGGTGGGAGTTAAAGCTCATTCTGACAGGGAAATTTCCCAGACGTTCCCAGCAGACCCTCACAGTACGTTTGTGCCTACCAGGTCTGACCGGCTTCCTCCCCCACCAGCGGAGCCAACTCACCACCAGGTGGTGATCAGTTGACAGCTCCGCCCCTCTCTTCACCCGAGTGTCCAGGACATACGGCCGCAAGTCCGACGATACAACCACAAAGTCGATCAAAGTGTGCTGGTGTCATGTGCACATGTGGACACCCTTATGCCTGAACATGGTGCTCGTTATGGACAGTCCATGACGAGCACAGAAGTCCAACAACAGAACACCACTCTGATTCAGATCGGGGGGGCCGTTCCTCCCAATCACGCCCTTCCAGGTCTCACTAGCCGCATTCGGACTGTAGGAACCTTCTGCAGTTCCTTCTTTTAATCCACGGGGCCGTTTTCTCCCACATTTGGACATACTCGGGACCATCGCCTTCAGTTCTTGGAACCATTTCAGCTCCTTCTCCTCAGCTGGGTCTGTTCTGGGTTCTATAGGAACACATCTGACGGAGGTGTTTGGTTGTCGGTAGCCCCGCCCCTTGGTGGTTGGTAGCTCCGCCCCTTGGTGGTCGGTAGCTCCGCCCCTTGGTGGTCGGTAGCTCCGCCCCTCATCATGTTTTCAGGCTGAAATGTTTCCTCATACGACACGGACACAACCTTGGCGTGTTTAATAAGTTAAACCTCCACGTGGTCTCCTTTGTCTGCGGCGCTCTGCTCTCCTTCCTTCATGAAACCAAGAAGTACGGCCTGCGCTCCATCCTTCGTCTCCTGACTCTCTCTGTGAGCTCTTCCAGCCTCCATGTTAGACGCCCGATGTGATCGTCCATGATTAATATCACCATCATGCAGACCATGAACACGGTGGCCTCCCCGCTCTCCATGTTATCTTCTTGGTGGTGTTTTTTTCTTCTCTCCTTACTTTTACCGGGTTTTGTTTTGTTCTGTTTTGTTGTTGAATGTGGCGCTAAAGTAACACGTCGCTGTCGCAGACGGCTGCGCCGTATCAAGGCTCGTGTATACTCTCGCAGCAGTGTGTCGCAGTGAGCTTGTCGCAGACACGACGCAGTTATTTTTGATTTATGCCTTGAAGCGCTGTCTGCGCTATGTTAATCCCACGCCACAACGCAAGAGGGACAATCACGAACAAGCTAGGATTGTGGGTGTTACGGTTACGGAGGTCATTCAACAACAATGGCGACTGGACGAATGCGCATTTTGATTGAGATGCAGCTGATCGATCTAGAAATAGAAGAAATATTGCTACTACTGGAGCTGGCAGAGAGGGAAAGAATCGTCACGGTTAGCACGGTTAGCGTCAGCCGGTTAGCAAACCGGAAATACGCATAGTGTAGAGCGGATGTAGAGTTGACCAATCAGAGGCCTCCTTTCTCTCCTCCCTGCGGCGATGTCTGCGGCACTGTCTGCGGTGAGTTACAATTTTGGGGAGGTGCACCAGAGTGTCTGCGTAGGGGGGGGGCATGTCTGCGTTAACTGCGACACACACGCAGACGACCTGGTTTCCGAGTATAAATCAGGCTTCAGTCCCTATCAGGTCCGACTCATGTGCAAATGCAAAATGAAACAGTTCCCCTGGAGAAGGACAGTTCTTAGAACGGCGTTCTTAGAACTGCTCTGTCCGAAAGCGGCTACTGTCATTGCCCACGTGAACTTTGAAGTCCCCCAGCAGAACGAGGGAGTTTCCTGCAGGATGACTCTCCTGTGCCTCCTCCAGGGACTCCAAAAAGTGTGGGTACTCTGATCTGCTGTTTGTGCTTACGCATCAAACAACAGTTAGGACCCGTCCCCCCACCCTAAGGTGGAGGGAGGCTACCCTCTCGTCCACCGGGGTAAACCCCAATGTACGGGAGCACCATGGGCAACTCCAGAGTGAAAGAGATTCTAAAGGAGCCCAAGCCGTGCGTCGAGGTGAGTCCGACTAAATGTAGCCGGAACCTCTCAGCCTCGCACACGAGCTCAGGCTCCTTCCCCAACAGAGAGGTGACGCTCCACGTCCCAAGAGCCAGCTTCAGCAGCCGAGGATCAGACCGCCAAGGTCTCCGCCTTCGGCTGCCACCCAAGTCACACTGCAACCGACCCCCTTGGCCCCTCCCACGGGTGGTGAGCCCGTCGGAAAAGAAATCTTTAGGTTTTTTCTAATGGAGAAGCAGCATTTAGCTGTTATGCTGCAAACAAGTGGAACAAACTGCCAGTGGAGATTAAACTTTCACCAAATGGAGACATTTTTAAATCCAGGTTAAAAACATTTCTGTTCTCATGTGTCTATGCATGAAATCTGCACGATATCTTTGAACTTATCTGGACTGTTGCTTGTTTTTAAATTCATTTAAATTATTTTATTTGTTTCTCTTTATATTCTTTTATGTATTTTTAATGCTTCTTCCACTCCCTGCTGCAATGCTTTTATTTTATGTGAAGCACTTTGAACTGTTTGTACATGAAATGTGCTACAAATAAATTTTATTCTATTTTATTTTATTTCAACTGTGTCAGATTTTACAGGTTTTAAAATAAATGTATTTAATGTGGTGTCTTTGCTCTGCTCTGAGTATCTGCTTTAATTTCAGTATTTGTAACATTTCATCAGGAAAATCAGATAAAACAGAAAATCACAAACAGATCTTTTTATTCAACTAACAGACATGTAAGAGTTCACATTTTCACACCACCGCTAAAAAAGTTCATTTTTATTCGTATCACTGAGTGAGTGTGATGTGTTGCCTCACCTGTCAGAGGTTTACAAGATCTTCTCCTGCAGAACACCAGCAGAGCCACTGATAACAGGATGACTGTGACAGCCACAGTCAGACCCACAATCAGCCGCACATCTGCAGAAGTTTGACAAGTTGTTTTACTCTGACGCCTCCTGCTGGATCAGCTAATTAATCACAGGCTATATGGCTGCAGAGGGAACGCACACACTGTATATCCACATAACAAATGGCTGTGTTAACACGTCATACATCAAAATCCAATTCAGATCCAACATAAACAGTATTCAGGAGACCTGTGCAGTGTGTGTCTACTTTGCCACGTAGAGACTGAGTTACGGGTTCGGTTTGAGTTGGAGGTTCTTCATCGACATGAAAGCAAGTCTGAGAAAAACACCCATCTTTGGCTGATGGTGAACAAAAGTCTTACAGTAGGACACAGAAACTGATTCAAATACAAGCTTTAATCTATCAGACAGTGTGTGGATGTACCTGTAGATGTTGTTCCTTCATGCTGAGGCGGTACAGACTGGTCAGCTGTTCCAGAGGAGGCTGAAGGGGCGGAGCTTCCTGATCTGGAGCTGAAACTCTGTGTGGTCGTTGGTGTAGAAGCTGATGGAGCTGCCACAAAGGAAACAAACAGACTATAATAAAGCAAAAACAAGATGAAACATAAAAAGAAATTAAATGAGCTTCAAATGTAAATGCTGCTTGAGTTGATTTTGGGAGAAAATAATCAAATAGTACTTTAAATCTTTTAATCTAAAAAAACATGCTTGTTGTAGTTTGTTTCATTGTTATTGGAATAAAGATGGACGTTACAGCTGGTGGAAAATACAATTAGCAGGATTGTTGTATTAAACAGCACATCAGGTAGTTTACAAGCAGCTGTCAGTGACTGATGATAAAACATGTTTTAATCTTCCAGAGACATTCAGAGCATTTTGATTCAGTAAAAACTCACCATCTGTGACCCTGATGCTAAAGTCTGTATATTCATCAGTAAGTACAGTTCTTTTCAGATGACATCTGTACCGTCCTGAGTCAGACGGGGTCAGCTGTGTGATGGTCACATACAGAACTCCTCCTGTATATGTTCCTTCTTCATATCCAATACTGTATCTGCCTGTTTGAGCTCTGTCACCATCTGTCTGAACAAGAATCTTTTCTTCACATTCTCCTCTGCAGAAGGACTTTGTGCTTCCACCGACATTAAAGGAACATCCGACTGTCAGAGAGCTTCCAGCTTCTCTATAGAAGGCTTCTTCCTGGGTTCCTTTTAGCAGAGCTGTTAAAGAAGGAAAACAAGCAGGAGTTACTTTCTGTGCTGAAGATGATGCAGTCTGATCACATTAAAGGGATAGTTCGCCTCTTTTGACATGAAGCTGTGTAACATCCCATATCAGCAACATCATTTATGAACATCTTCTTACCCCCTGCTGCGTCCTGTGAGCAGAGTTCCAGCCTCGTTTTGGTGTTGATGAAGGTAGTCCGGCTAGTTGGCTGGGGTTTAAAAAATAAAGCGTTTTGCTTCTCAGAACAATATGCGTTCAACAGAGTAATACATTTGCATCACAAAATGGTTCTCCAGGAAAAAGTCAGACCTCACAATCGCTTGGCCCTATTTTCTCTCCCTTCGTATCACTGCCTGCTGCCGCCTGCCGACAGCCGCGCCTGTTACGGTGTTTGCTGCTCGGAAGCAGGGGACTGCTCGGTCTGCACTTCGGTCTGCACAGCAGGCAGTGATACGAAGGGAGAGAAAATAGGGCCAAGAGATTGTGAGGTCTGACTTTTTCCTGGAGAACCATTTTCTGATGCAAATGTATTACTCTGTTGAACGCATATTGTTCTGAGAAGCAAAACGCTTTATTTTTTAAACCCCAGCCAACTAGCCGGACTACCTTCATCAACACCAAAACGAGGCTGGAACTCTGCTCACAGGACGCAGCAGGGGGTAAGAAGATGTTCAGAAATGATGTTGCTGATATGGGATGTCATACAGCTTCATGTCAAAAGAGGCGAACTGTCCCTTTAATCAGTATCACACGGTTCTATCAGTCTGTGGCTCTAACAGCTCATCCAGCAGCGACAGGAAGTGGATCTTTAAAGAGTCGCTGCTTCATAATGTCCCCCTCTGCAGAGTATTGGACTGACCTCTGTGTCATTTAAATACAACAATCAGTTCATCCAAGGATGTGATGGCAGGTAAAGAGGAGAAGAACAGCTCAATACTTACACTTTTTCCTCAACATGAAACGAGCATTTATCACTTTGAGCACTTTGATATGATATGAAGCAGAAAATATCAGGTTGTTTAAAACATCAGCAGCTGTCAGTGAGAACCGACGCTTTTCTGCAGCTTGAATAGAAACTCACCGTCTGCAACAACAAGTTTAAAGTCTCTGAATGAAGATAGTGATGAAGATCTGCCCAAACCACACCGGTACCGTCCTGAGTCAGACGTGGTCAGATGTTCGATGCTCACAGAAAAAACAGAAGTTTCATAGTTATAATCAATCCTGTATCGTCCGTTTTGAGCTGTGGTTTGATCAGTTAGAATGAGTTTGTTTTCTCCTTCACAGTTTTCCCTGCAGAACGACTTCCATGTTCTCGATAAACCAAAGGTGCATGTGATTGTGATGTCCTCTCCAATGACTTTATAGAAATGTTCCAGTCCGTTAACAGAGCTGCTGTTTCCAGCCTGCAGAGCTGCAGAAAAGATAAAGCATCAACAGTTTTATCCCAACATTTTCTGTCCAAACACAACATGGAGGAAACTTTCTGTCACTGAGACACAAAACATGAGCTGGACATCTCATTTTAACTAAGAAACAGTGAGATCATTGGAAAGCTTCAGCAGGAGGAATGGAACACACTAAAGGTTCGAACGTGAGACGCAAACCACTGAGAGCTCAACAACCAGAATGACTCGCAGCTTATTTTGAGGAAGTAACAAATACTCAAGTCCAAACACAAAGTCAAATGGTCCATCTGTTCACTGTTAACACGAGCCTCAAAGAAATGACTGGGATAACTAATAAAACAGTTTCCGTATCAGAAATAAATTCCACAAGTAAAATACATGAATAAATATGAGGTTTCTGTTTAAAAATGTGAATTTATCCATTAAAACCACTCAACATGACTCCAGTTCTGATGTTTAATCATATGAACAAACGTACGGTGAGACTGAGAGTGAAATAAATAAAAATAAATGTACTCACAGAGCAAGAAGAAGCAGAACAAAGTGTGATGGACGCCCATGTTGAGGCTCTGATGGTTTCCTGCTGCCTCTCTTCGCTCTTCACTTCCCTAACTGAAGGACTTCCTCCTGTAACCACGACAACACATCACTCCTCCTCCCTCCATCAGTCTGTACGTCAGCTGCTGACTCATTTATGTGTCACTTTACGTAAAAACTGTTGATCACTTTTGTTCTGTGGGGGTTAAATATCACAGCTGATAAGACTTTGTTTTTTGTTCCACTGTCTGCATATTTATCAGTGGTTTGGTGCTCAGGTCTGGCAAGAAACAATTTTTCTTATATGTGCAATTTAACCTTGTGTCAGGGTGGGTGGAAGTGCGAGGCGTGGAAGGACACGGATGCAGACTTTTCAAAAAGCAAACTGATTTATTTTCAAAAAACAAGGTTAACATAAATCGCGGCTGAGCCGGATGACAAGAACTAGACTGTGGAGAAAAACAAAAAACAAACTTGGTATAACTTGGTATAACTTGGTATAACTTGGTGTAACTTGGTGTAACTTGGTGTAACTTGGTGCAACTTGGTATAACTTGGTATAACTTGGTGTAACTTGGTGTAACTTGGTGTAACTTGGTATAACTTGGTATAACTTGGTATAACTTGGTGTAACTTGGTGTAACTTGGTGCAACTTGGTATAACTTGGTATAACTTGGTGTAACTTGGTGTAACTTGGTATAACTTGGTATAACTTGGTATAACTTGGTATAACTTGGTATAACTTGGTATAACTTGGTGTAACTTGGTGTAACTTGGTATAACTTGGTGTAACTTGGCTTCGTGATGGGTGAATGGTGAAAGGAATTCACACAGACTGTGAGAAACCAGGAAACTAAATACTGAGGGAACTGATGAGTGAATGGATGCAGCTGAGAGAATCGACAGGTGAAGTGAATGAACTAATGACCTGAACATGGGGACTGAGGAAACAGAAACTGTGGGGAAAACAATGGCAAAACTTAAGAACTAAACATGAACTTAAAAACTAAGACATGACATAACCTAAAACATGATAAATCCCTCAAGGGATGGATCCCAGACAACCCAAAAACCTCTGGGTGGGAGGGAGGGAGGGAGGGGCTCGAAACCGGAGGCGGTCTGGCGGACGGCCAGTTTTCCGGCGATGTGAAGGAAGGAACTCAACCTCCTGACCCCACAGAGGCCACAGCTCGCTGTTTATTACACCTGCAGGTTTGACCCCATCAACGGGACACAAAACAGGGGAAAGTTTATCACAAAATGCAGGTCCAACACGCACAGCAGGCAGAAACATACAGGTGACAAAAGTCCTGAAAACCAGAAAGGAAGAGGTGGAAAACCAGGAGCAGGAGGGTCGTAGAGGAGAAAGGAAACTGATGGAGTGTTTTCATGTGAAACTGTGGGCCGATACCGATGTTACAAATAATAATTTGGCCTCTTAGCCAATATCGATTGTTTATTATCTGTGAAATAAAAGAAATGTGCATGATAAGAAATGTGAAAACAGTTAGTATTTCAGCCCTTCATCACAATATGTTTGAATGAGCACAAACTCTTTCATACGGATGTTTTAACCAACCTTTATTATAACCTTTCACATGACAACGAACAAAATGAATGTGAAAAATAAATGCTCCAAAAGCCCTTTTAACTTGTTAAACTCTTACCTAATCAATGACTTCTCAGGACTCGATTGGTCCAACAAAACATTCTTGTGAAGAATAAATTGGCTGCTGTTATATTAGGCTGTCCCCTACTGGACATTAGATGAATCTGCAGCTGTCAGTTTCAGGGCAAAGTCGAGTGATGGTAAAATGAGACTTTTTGAAGCTCTGAATCATTTTGAACCATTGTGTCATAAAGTGGTTCACCACCCGAAGCTTCATTCAATTCCCTTGGCTGACATCTACTGGCAGTAACGATTGTTGCACCAAATGAAGCCCTGCGAATGTGATGCATCTCTTGTGTATATAATAACACTATAATAACACTTATGTATGTATGTGTGTTGTACATATGTGTTTTTAGTACCTCATTAAATTTTGATTTTACCCATGAAAAAATACTAATAATTTAAAAACAATGTGAAAATCTTTGGTTTGTCATTCATATTTTCTTTGGGAGTGTGGGAATAATCCAAAACTCTGAATATCAAAAAACGAGAGCCGTTCGTAACGTATAATACGTGTAGAACGGGGACATGAACCGGGGCTTCGGCCATCTTGAATACACTGAATCACGGCAAACGTTCAAGGCTCCGCCCACCAACTCGAAGCAGTCAGCTGACTCGGTCTGAATGAAGCAGTGAAGTTGTTCGAACGTCATCAGTGACGTCACATGAAGCAAACTCCGGCCCACGGCTTCACTATAACTACCCTGTCGAGTTTGAAGCGTGCTTCGAAGCTTCGGTGTTGGAGGTAACATCACAAGCAAAGTCAATGCAACATCACAGAAACATCACTTCATGGAAGTAGGATGTAGAGGATTTGTTGCAAAATCTGTTGTCTCATTGTTGAGGGAGCTGGGTGTAAGTGGACAGAGTGTGAGGAAAATAGTGAAGGAAGTGTCAGATGAGGCAGTAAAGTCCAGTCAGTGGATTTGGATTGGAAGAAGCAATAGCAGCTGGGGGCCCAGCAGGGGAGGAGCAGTGATGGCTGGCATTAGGGGGGTGACTCTGGGACGTGATCACTGGCTGTGTTCGAAACCGCCTACTTCTCCTACTATTCCTACTAGTCATACTTTTTTAAGTTCCCGGATGTATACTAGATGCATACTAGATTCGCCGAAATGTTGAGTATTCATCATGAGGTTACTTGTCACACTCAAACTACCCAAAATGCAACGTAACGTGATGTCGCCCATCGCCATTTGAACGGTCAAATTCCGTTAACGGGACGAGAGCAGTCAAAACGGCATAACCGGAAGTGCGTTGCTCACTGCGGCTAGCTTTAGTAGCGCCGAATTCGTGGGAACAAAATTGTAAATAGCCGGTATTTTGTCAGATTTTCAACACCTTGGGGGTCTAAACGACTACTTTCTCGCCTGAAAATGTTTCAAATGTTGCTAAAGTTATATATTTACAGAGTTTATTGCTTAACCCTCTAGACCCCAACAGAATTTTACAACAATGCTCCAGATTCCTGAGAATTCCGAAAGAAATGGGCAATTTGAGAAACATTTCAAATAACCAAGAATAACTTGAAAACTAATGACAAGTGTTCATTGTAAGTTTCTTTCTATTTAAAGATTGGAAATGGCTCTTTTAAATGATATGTGATCCTTTAGGAATTATTCATTCATGTATTCCATAGACGACCATTGAACTGTATCAAAAAGGATATTTTGAGACTTAACAAATATTCACTCCTCTTTTTAACTTGAAATGGATAGTTATAGTACTGTAGGCATATTTAAGTATTATTTTGCATAACATATCAACATCTCAGGTGATTCTGAACGACCTCAGTAATAATAAAATGAGAGTAAAGTGAATGTAATGAAATTTGTTTTTATTGAAATTCAGTGTAATTTCCCCCCTCACCCCCTGCCATACACACACACACACACACACACACACACACACACACACACACACACACACATTTACACACATGCCTACATGTAATGTAAAGCGACCTTGGGTATCTTGAAAAGCGCTATATAAAACAAAGTTATTATTGTTATTATTATTATAATAGACGATAGGCTATAATGCAGAGAAATAGGGGCAGCTATTTGGTAACCTTCCTCAGAGAAAAAAAGTTTGGGCCCACTTCAGAACTTCACTACAGTACCATGACAAGACTACCACAAACAATTTTCCACAAAATGTATTAAGTATTTCAAATACGTTTGCACAATTACATTTATAAGATCGAGTTGATCGTAGTCTAACTCTGGCAACCTAAATGCTGGGGCTATCACTTGGTGGACGAATGATGGTGACAGGTCCGGTTTGAAATTCTCGCATTATAATCAGGCACGACATCACTTGAAATGTTTGTTGATAGGCGCCTACATAAACCGGGAAATATGTGTAGGCTACTTATACCAGGCAGGTAGTTAGATTACCAGTAGCAAACAAGGAGTTAGACTTTAAAAAAAAATCTACAGTTTCGTTAGACATTTCCTCTCCGGAGTTCAGCGTTTCGAGTTGCTCTTGCTAGCACTGTCACTGGATTACATCGCTACAATAAGGAAGGACTTGGATTTGTAAATTATTACTACTATTTCGGGATCTTCAATGGTAACCAACAGATAAGGTAATGATCATCATCATCTTTGCTTTATTATCTCTTAGTTTAGGTGTAGCGTGGTGTAGGTGTAGTCTGTAGTATGCTCTGTTGAAGGATACTGACCGGCAAGCTCGCAAATAACTAACGATAAATCAGCTGGAGTTAGCATGGCTAATCAAAACGGCTGTAGGTGACAGGCCACTACGTCTCAAATTTAGGGTGTATATCTATCTAAATCACATTTACAACTTACGTTCGTGTCACTGAAATCCGAGTCGGACAATTGCGAACCGGTGCAAATTGCCAGGTAAACATCCGCGGTCTTTTCGGAGCTGTCATTTTCTTGATCTTGATTTTCTTGAATTGAGTGGCTGAGGTAATCGAGTGATAATGAACGAAGCTGGTAGCTACAAAGTAATACTTGGCACACTGCAAACTAATATCAAACATAACTACAGTAGATAGCACAATTAGCCGGCTAGTGAAGCTGCGCCCAAACGCAGAACCTCCGCTCTCATATCAGTCTCAACTGCGGCCAAGAGAAATCCCTCAAAAACATGACAATATCTCGAAATAATTGAATACAAACATATATATTTTAATACAACAATCTGTTCATTAAGCTGTTGTGAACTAGTGAAGTGTGTAGTTACAGTTCAGCAACATCATTTTCCCGTAGTAAGACGTGTATTTTCATGCCGGCCGGCGGCGGCCGCTATGGGGTCTAGAGGGTTAAGCGAAATCAGCTTTTCAGGCCGGCTGATTTCGGCTCGGGCAGGAGTGAAGTGCACTGTGTGTAAACGCTCTGCATACTGTCTGATCGATGAGTATGCCGTTTTCAAGTATGTAGTATGTAGTAGGCGGTTTCAAACACAGCCACTGTCTAGCCTCCTGGAGATGTCGTGGGCCCAACTAGACGAAATACTGATGAAAGGAGGTTCCCACCTGATGACCCCAATGATATGTTGGTCAGCACTGCTCACTGGTCTATATTATAGGGATTATAGGGAATTATTCACTGAGTCTGGTCCATTTTTCTTTTTTTTTCCTTTAGCACAAGTTTCTTGTGTTTACCTTGAATGAATATCCTTTCTGCTGATAGGCCGGTTGAAAAGCAGGGAGCATTTACAGCTGATCAATCAATCAAACTTTATTTATAAAGCACTTTTCAGACGTTAAAAACGTAGCACAAATTGCTATACATGTTTAAAAGCAGCCCCCATCCCCACCCCAGCACATACACACAAATAAAATAAACTTAGAAACGTGCGGCTGAATACAGAGGAGCCAGCTCAGGAAACACCATCACAGGAAGCCATCTGCACTGGGTGCTGCTCACGGCCCACAACCAGGACGCCTCCACCCCGTTGCACACCGAGCTCAAGGCCAGCGAGGGGCCCACAGCAGTGGAGCACTGCCGCAGACCCCCCACCTGGCCAAGCCGATGTTCACCACGAGTCAGAGGCATCCCAGCCAGAGCCGATCACAGCCCCCACCGAGGAAACACTGGGAATATGGAATAAAAGCATAAAACTACAAAGGCTAAGAACATCAAATAAAGAAATGGATAAAATAACAACAGGAAACAGCTAACAGAAAAAGCCTTAGAATAGATAATTAAAACCTCAGTCTTGTCCTGGTTGAGCTGTAAGACGTTTTCTGCCATCCAAAAACTGATGTCTAAGACACATTTAAAAAGGGCATCAATTGGCCCAGTGTCATCAGGAGACATGGGTATGTAGAGCTGTGTGTCATCTGCATAGCGGTGGAAATTGATACCATGCCTCCTGGGCACATTTCCGAGTGGGAGCATGTACAAGTTAAAAAGTATAGGGCCTAAAATAGAGCCCTGGGGCACACCACATTTAATTTCATGGATCCTTGAGGAACATGTGTCCAAACTTAGGAGGAATTTTCTATCTGTGAGATAAGAACCGAACCATTGGAGGGCAGTACCAGAGAGGCCGACCAGGTCAGGGGGTAACTGAACACAGGTGAAGCAGAAAACAAACAGGAAGAAGAGCTACCAGAAATGCAAAAACTACAACCCTTTCAAAGTAAAACAGGAAGTATCAGTGAAACCCATCATTAATGACAGAGATTAAACAAATGAAACAAAAAGAAGAGTGGAGACAGACCATCACACATGGTTGGGATCTATTTTCCCAAAAGGTTTATCACTGATCAACAAATCGCTGCTCTTATTGGGTCTATCTGTAGATCATCAGCTGGAGTTTGAGATTTAATCTTTAGATCCTTTAAAAGAAAAAGAAAAGCTGTAGAAACCAGACACAGACCATCTTCAGTACTTACATCTTCAGTTTAAAAGCACGTGAGGCTGAAACAAATGGAAATCCACAACAGAGTCCCATTTTTTGCTTGTGAGTTTTCTAAGTGGATTTCAGCCTTTGAATGCAGTTTTCTTCAGGTTGCAGCAGAAACAGACCCACAGAAACAGAATCCAGCTCTGAATCCACAGTCTCATAGGTGTTCTGTGAGTGTGGAGTAGACCTGGTTCTGGTCCCTGCTGGCAGGATCGAGGCTCTGGTAGGTGGAGTCCTCACATGTAGGTGGAGTGCAGTTCTCATAGGTGACGTTCTGAAGAGCAAACATGTATTTTCCTCAAATGAAATGCATCATAAAAAGCACTTTCAGGCAGCTACTCTGTGATGGGAAATCCTCACAGCGCTCCACTCTGAACCTCTCAGTCAACAGTTTTGTGTCACTTTTCACATACAAATCTGAATTCACCTTCTTTCTTTGTGATTTTTGGAGAACTCTGCAAACTGTTCCATCTCAGCTTGACTGATTTATTTCAATTTTACATGAGCAATTGTTCAACAAAGAATTAAAAAACATTCACCTCCATGTTAGAATTGTCTGACTTTCTTCTAGTCCTCAAACCTGTGGGGAAAAAAAAAAGTATTTCTCTGTGTTATAATGAGGAATCATTCAATGTGCACACGAGGCTGAAAGATCAGTGTTTCTAAGATGAAGTGACAAGAAAACAGCCAATTAATAAACAGCCAATGATAAAACAGCTAATGATAAACCAGCCAATGATAAAACAGCCAATGATAAACCAGCCAATGATAAACCAGCCAATGATAAAACAGCCAATTATAAAACAGTCAATAACAGCCCTACAAAATCCAGAGCCTTGAGGAACTCCAGGCGGACCTCATCCACCCCCGGGGCCTTGCCACCGAGGAGCTTTTTTACCACCTCGGCAACCTCAGCCCCAGAAATGGGAGGCCCCACGTCCGAGCTGCCCGACTCTGCTTCCTCATCGTAAGGCGTGTCGGTGGGATTGAGGAGGTCCTCAAAGTATTCCCCCCACCGACTCACAACGTCCCTAGTTGAGAACAGCAGAGCCCCATCCCAACCATACACGGTGTTGACAGTGCACACCCCAAGACACCCCCCTGGTGGACCAGAATCTCTTTAAGGTCATCCGGAAGTCATTCTCCATGGCCTCGCCGAACTTCTCCGACCCCCAGGTTTTTGCCTCAGAAACCCCTCGAGGCTGCATTCCGCTTGCTTCCAGAGTCCCACTGGCCAAATAGGCCAGATAGGACTCCAGCTTTGGCTTGACGGCTTCCCTCACCGCCGGTGTCCATCAGCAGGTTTGGTAGGTTAACGCCACATCAGGCACCGACCACAATACGGCCACAGCTCCGGTCAGCCACCTCAACAATGGAAGCATGGAACATGGCCCATTTGGACTCAATGTCCCCCACCTCCCCCGGGACACGGTTGAAGCTCTCCCAGAGGTGGGAGTTAAAGCTCATTCTGACAGGGAAATTTCCCAGACGTTCCCAGCAGACCCTCACAGTACGTTTGTGCCTACCAGGTCTGACCGGCTTCCTCCCCCACCAGCGGAGCCAACTCACCACCAGGTGGTGATCAGTTGACAGCTCCGCCCCTCTCTTCACCCGAGTGTCCAGGACATACGGCCGCAAGTCCGACGATACAACCACAAAGTCGATCAAAGTGTGCTGGTGTCATGTGCACATGTGGACACCCTTATGCCTGAACATGGTGCTCGTTATGGACAGTCCATGACGAGCACAGAAGTCCAACAACAGAACACCACTCTGATTCAGATCGGGGGGGCCGTTCCTCCCAATCACGCCCTTCCAGGTCTCACTAGCCGCATTCGGACTGTAGGAACCTTCTGCAGTTCCTTCTTTTAATCCACGGGGCCGTTTTCTCCCACATTTGGACATACAGGAACTTGGGACCATCGCCTTCAGTTCCTGGAACCATTTCAGCTCCTTCTCCTCAGCTGGGTCTGTTCTGGGTTCTATAGGAACACATCTGACGGAGGTGTTTGGTTGTCGGTAGCCCCGCCCCTTGGTGGTTGGTAGCTCCGCCCCTTGGTGGTTGGTAGCTCCGCCCCTTGGTGGTCGGTAGCTCCGCCCCTCATCATGTTGTCAGGCTGAAATGTTTCCTCATACGACACGGACACAACCTTGGCGTGTTTAATAAGTTAAACCTCCACGTGGTCTCCTTTGTCTGCGGCGCTCTGCTCTCCTTCCTTCATGAAACCAAGAAGTATGGCCTGCGCTCCATCCTGCGTCTCCTGACTCTCTCTGTGAGCTCTTCCAGCCTCCATGTTAGACGCCCGATGTGATCGTCCATGATTAATATCACCATCATGCAGACCATGAACACGGTGGCCTCCCCGCTCTCCATGTTAGCTTCTTGGTGGTGTTTTTTTCTTCTCTCCTTACTTTTACCGGGTTTTGTTTTGTTCTGTTTTGTTGTTGAATGTGGCGCTAAAGTAACACGTCGCTGTCGCAGACGGCTGCGCCGCATCAAGGCTCGTGTATACTTCGCAGCAGTGTGTCGCAGTGAGCTTGTCGCAGACACGACGCAGTTATTTTTGATTTATGCCTTGAAGCGCTGTCTGCGCTATGTTAATCCCACGCCACAACGCAAGAGGGACAATCACGAACAAGCTAGGGTTGTGGGTGTTACGGTTACGGAGGTCATTCAACAACAATGGCGACTGGACGAATGCGCATTTTGATTGAGATGCAGCTGATCGATCTAGAAATAGAAGAAATATTGCTACTACTGGAGCTGGCAGAGAGGGAAAGAATCGTCACGGTTAGCACGGTTAGCGTCAGCCGGTTAGCAAACCGGAAATACGCATAGTGTAGAGCGGATGTAGAGTTGACCAATCAGAGGCCTCCTTTCTCTCCTCCCTGCGGCGATGTCAAGGCCGGATTAACTATATGGGCCAGCGGCACAGTGCCCAGGGGCACCAACCATTCACAGCCAGTGGGGGGGCACCACATGACAAACTTTAAAAATAGTTTTTTCATGAATGTTTGTACTTAAAATGGTTACACTTGACACTTGACATAAATATTCATATAAAATTCATTATTAAAACTAATGTGATAAGAACAGCAACGATATATCATAATTCTGAGCAATAGTGGCCTAATGTGAACATTAACCCCCCTCCCTCAACCTGTCAGTTGAGCCAGTCCACCTATGGTGAAATGCATCATGTTTTTAAAAAAAAACGCGGTAAAAATAAAAAATAAATGGATAGACATCAATTAAGTGGTTGTGCAAGAGACAAATAAAAAAAGAGAAAGACTCCAGGCGTTTAGCGGCAATTAAAAATGTTCCAGTGTTAGATCGTTTCTTTATAAAAACATCGACAACTGCTGACAACCAGCTGGCTATTGCTAACGGTCCCACCATCTACCACAACCGGGCGGCTAAATATGCAGCATCAGCACGGCACGACGGTAAGAAAACCAGGTTTCTTACAAACGATCTCTTCCAATGCCAGCTGCCGAACAAACAGTCAGTGTCTAGAGATTGGCTAATCTATTCCCCTTCAACCGGCATGGTGTATTTTTTTTGCGTGTAAATGTCTGGCCGGGCAGCATTTTACAGTGACTGGAAACACCCGGACAGAGTCACAGCCCATGAGAAGAGCGCAAGCCACCGCGAGTGTCTGCTCTGCTCGCACTTCTCAGGAGGTCACGGAATGCGGTACGGTTGATGTTGTTCTCAGACAACAAAAAGAGGATGTAGTATTGGAGAGAGGTGTTGCGACGCATTGTGGCCGTGATTAACAGGGTGCTTGCGCAAGTCTTGAAAGTCTTAATAAGTATGGAATTTTGAAGCACTGTTTTCCAGACCTTGAAAAGTCTTGAATTTTGTGTGAAAGTCTTAATAAAGGATGGAAAATAAATGTATGGTAGAATTTTACAGTATGCTCAAAGGCATTGGGAAATGAGAAATAGGAAGGTAGGCTATAAAACTATAATTTTACTAACTGCTCACGTACTGTATTAGCCTAATGGGATGAGATGTGAGTGAAGAGACTGAATTCTACATACATTCATCCATCCATTCATTTTTTTATAGATAGTTTTTGTGACACTTGTTTGATGTGAAATTCATGTACTTGTGATTTTCATGTTTTGAAACGTTTTCATCAGTAAAAGCATAATTTACTGTAAATAATACATTTGTTCATTGAATACTAGCCTATAAAAATGAACATTTCTAATAAACACAGTTGGTACAATCTCAACCAATGAAGTAGGCACACAAGTTACAAGTACATAAAGTTAAGGTTTTGGGGAAAAAAAGTCTGGAATTTTGTTTTGGAAAAAAAGCAAGCACCCTGATTAAGTTTTTAAGTGTGCGTGGTTTGGCATTCCGGGGAGACAACTTATGGTGCTCTGGGACGGCTGTGGCAATGACGTCCCCCTGGATAATAGGAGTGTTGTTAGAGCTGCATAGGTGGATGCTCTTTGAATTGATAATATATTTCAGTATAGACAAATGCTCTTCGAATTGATACACATTTTGAATCTGTACATTTCAATATATGGATGCTGTTTGGATTGATAGTGAATTGAATTGATTGGTTTTAAATGGAGATATTTGAATAATCCTACATACTGTATATTGATGGATGCTGCTTTAATTGTTACTGATTTTGAATGAATACGTTTGAAAATGTAGCCTAGGGGCACTTGAGGTTTAGTGCCCAGGGGCACCACATTGACTTAATACGGCCCTGGCGATGTCTGCGGCACTGTCTGCGGTGAGTTACAATTTTGGGGAGGTGCACCAGAGTGTCTGCGTAGGGGGGGGGCATGTCTGCGTTAACTGCGACACACACGCAGACGACCTGGTTTCCGAGTATAAATCAGGCTTCAGTCCCTATCAGGTCCGACTCATGTGCAAATGCAAACTGAAACAGTTCCCCTGGAGAAGGACAGTTCTTAGAACGGCGTTCTTAGAACTGCTCTGTCCGAAAGCGGCTACTGTCATTGCCCACGTGAACTTTGAAGTCCCCCAGCAGAACGAGGGAGTTTCCTGCAGGATGACTCTCCTGTGCCTCCTCCAGGGACTCCAAAAAGTGTGGGTACTCTGATCTGCTGTTTGTGCTTACGCATCAAACAACAGTTAGGACCCGTCCCCCCACCCTAAGGTGGAGGGAGGCTACCCTCTCGTCCACCGGGGTAAACCCCAATGTACAGGAGCACCATGGGCAACTCCAGAGTGAAAGAGATTCTAAAGGAGCCCAAGCCGTGCGTCGAGGTGAGTCCGACTAAATGTAGCCGGAACCTCTCAGCCTCGCACACCAGCTCAGGCTCCTTCCCCAACAGAGAGGTGACGCTCCACGTCCCAAGAGCCAGCTTCAGCAGCCGAGGATCAGACCGCCAAGGTCTCCGCCTTCGGCTGCCACCCAAGTCACACTGCAACCGACCCCCTTGGCCCCTCCCACGGGTGGTGAGCCCGTCGGAAAAGAAATCTTTAGGTTTTTTCTAATGGAGAAGCAGCATTTAGCTGTTATGCTGCAAACAAGTGGAACAAACTGCCAGTGGAGATTAAACTTTCACCAAATGGAGACATTTTTAAATCCAGGTTAAAAACATTTCTGTTCTCATGTGTCTATGCATGAAATCTGCACGATATCTTTGAACTTATCTGGACTGTTGCTTGTTTTTAAATTAATTTAAATGATTTTATTTGTTTCTCTTTATATTCTTTTATGTATTTTTAATGCTTCTTCCACTCCCTGCTGCAATGCTTTTATTTTATGTGAAGCACTTTGAACTGTTTGTACATGAAATGTGCTATACAAATAAATTTTATTCTATTTTATTTTATTTCAACTGTGTCAGATTTGACAGGTTTTAAAATAAATGTATTTAATGTGGTGTCTTTGCTCTGCTCTGAGTATCTGCTTTAATTTCAGTATTTGTAACATTTCATCAGGAAAATCAGATAAAACAGAAAATCACAAACAGATCTTTTTATTCAACTAACAGACATGTAAGAGTTCACATTTTCACACCACTGCTAAAAAAGTTCATTTTTATTCGTATCACTGAGTGAGTGTGATGTGTTGCCTCACCTGTCAGAGGTTTACAAGATCTTCTCCTGCAGAACACCAGCAGAGCCACTGATAACAGGATGACTGTGACAGCCACAGTCAGACCCACAATCAGCCGCACATCTGCAGAAGTTTGACAAGTTGTTTTACTCTGACGCCTCCTGCTAAATCAGCTAATTAATCACAGGCTATATGGCTGCAGAGGGAACGCACACACGGTATATCCACATAACAAATGGCTGTGTTAACACGTCATACATCAAAATCCAATTCAGATCCAACATAAACAGTATTCAGGAGACCTGTGCAGTTCCACTTTGCCACGTAGAGACTGAGTTACGGGTTCGGTTTGAGTTGGAGGTTCTTCAGCGACATGAAAGCAAGACTGAGAAAAACACCCATCTTTGGCTGATGGTGAACAAAAGTCTTACAGTAGGACACAGAAACTGATTCAAATACAAGCTTTAATCTATCAGACAGCGTGTGGATGTACCTGTAGATGTTGTTCCTTCATGCTGAGGCGGTACAGACTGGTCAGCTGTTCCAGAGGAGGCTGAAGGGGCGGAGCTTCCTGATCTGGAGCTGAAACTCTGTGTGGTCGTTGGTGTAGAAGCTGATGGAGCTGCCACAAAGGAAACAAACAGACTATAATAAAGCAAAAACAAGATGAAACATAAAAAGAAATTAAATGAGCTTCAAATGTAAATGCTGCTTGAGTTGATTTTGGGAGAAAATAATCAAATAGTACTTTAAATCTTTTAATCTAAAAAAACATGCTTGTTGTAGTTTGTTTCATTGTTATTGGAATAAAGATGGACGTTACAGCTGGTGGAAAATACAATTAGCAGGATTGTTGTATTAAACAGCACATCAGGTAGTTTACAAGCAGCTGTCAGTGACTGATGATAAAACATGTTTTAATCTTCCAGAGACATTCAGAGCATTTTGATTCAGTAAAAACTCACCATCTGTGACCGTGATGCTAAAGTCTGTATATTCATCTTTAAAAGTTCTTTTCAGATAACATCTGTACCGTCCTGAGTCAGACGGGGTCAGCTGTGTGATGGTCACATACAGAACTCCTCCAAATGTTGCGTCTTCATATCCAATACTGTATCTGTCTCTTTGAGCTCTGTCACCATCTGTCTGAACAAGAATCTTTTCTTCACATTCTCCTCTGCAGAAGGACTTTGTGCTTCCATCGAAGTTAAAGGAACATCCGACTGTCAGAGAGCTTCCAGCTTCTCTATAGAAGGCTTCTTCCTGGGTTCCTTTTAGCAGAGCTGTTAAAGAAGGAAAACAAGCAGGAGTTACTTTCTGTGCTGAAGATGATGCAGTCTGATCACTTTAAAGGGACAGTTCGCCTCTTTTGACATGAAGCTGTATGACATCCCATATCAGCAACATCATTTATGAACATCTTCTTACCCCCTGCTGCGTCCTGTGAGCAGAGTTCCAGCCTCGTTTTGGTGTTGATGAAGGTAGTCCGGCTAGTTGGCTGGGGTTTAAAAAATAAAGCGTTTTGCTTCTTAAAACAATATGCGTTCAAAAGAGTAATACATTTGCATCACAAAATGTTTCTCCAGGAAAAAGTCAGAGCTCACAATCTCTTGGCCCTATTTTCTCTCCCTTCATATCCCTGCCTGCTGCCGCCTGCCGACAGACGCGCCTGTTACGGTGTTTGCTGCTCGGTCTGCACGGTCTGTTTTATGAAGCAAGACGCTTTATTTTTTAAACCCCAGCCAACTAGCCGGACTACCTTCGTCAACACCAAAACGAGGCTGGAACTCTGCTCACAGGACGCAGCAGGGGGTAAGAAGATGTTCAGAAATGATGTTGCTGATATGGGATGTTACACAGCTTCATGTCAAAAGAGGCGAACTATCCCTTTAATCAGTATCACACAGTTCAATCAGTCTGTGGCTCTAACAGCTCATCCAGCAGCGACAGGAAGTGGATCTTTAAAGAGTCGCTGCTTCATAATGTCCCCCTCTGCAGAGTATTGGACTGACCTCTGTGTCATTTAAATACAACAATCAGTTCATCCAAGGATGTGATGGCAGGTAAAGAGGAGAACAACAGCTCAATACTTACACTTTTTCCTCAACATGAAACGAGCATTTATCACTTTGAGCACTTTGATATGAAGCATAAAATATCAGGTTGTTTAAAACATCAGCAGCTGTCAGTGAGAACCGACGCTTTTCTGCAGCTTGAATAGAAACTCACCGTCTGCAACAATGAGTTTAAACTCTCCTTTGGAAAATCGGGTTGAAGATCTGCTCAAACCACACCGGTACCGTCCTGAGTCAGACGTGGTCAGTTGTTCGATGCTCACAGACAAAACAGAAGTTTCATAGTTATAATCAATCCTGTATCGTCCGTTTTGAGCTGTGGTTTGATCAGTTTGAATGAGTTTTTTTTCTCCTTCACAGCTTTCTCTGCAGAAGAACTTCCATGTTCCAGATGAAGTAAAGGGGCATTTGATTGAGATGTCCTCTCCAATGACTTCATAGAAATGTTCCAGTCCGTTAACAGAGCTGCTGTTTCCAGCCTGCAGAGCTGCAGAAAACATAAAGCATCAACAGTTTTATCCCAACATTTTCTGTCCAAACACAACATGGAGGAAACTTTCTGTCACTGAGACACAAAACATGAGCTGGACATCTCATTTTAACTAAGAAACAGTGAGATCATTGGAAAGCTTCAGCAGGAGGAATGGAACACACTAAAGGTTCGAACGTGAGACGCAAACCACTGAGAGCTCAACAACCACAATGACTCGCAGCTTATTTTGAGGAAGTAACAAATACTCAAGTCCGAACACAAAGTCAAATGCTCCATCTGTTCACTGTTAACACGAGCCTCAAAGAAATGACTGGGATAACTAATAAAACAGTTTCCGTATCAGAAATAAATTCCACAAGTAAAAACACATGAATAAATATGAGGCTTCTGTTTAAAAATGTGAATTTATCCATTAAAACCACTCAACATGACTCCAGTCCTGATGTTTAATCATATGAACAAACGTACGGTGAGACTGAGAGTGAAATAAATAAAAATAAATGTACTCACAGAGCAAGAAGAAGCAGAACAAAGTGTGATGGACGCCCATGTTGAGGCTCTGATGGTTTCCTGCTGCCTCTCTTCGCTCTTCACTTCCCTAACTGAAGGACTTCCTCCTGTAACCACGACAACACATCACTCCTCCTTCCTCCATCAGTCTGTACGTCAGCTGCTGACTCATTTATGTGTCACTTTACGTAAAAACTGTTGATCACGTTTGTTCTGTGGGGGTTAAATATCACAGCTGATTTATTTTCAAAAAACAAGGTTAACATAAATCGCGGCTGAGCCGGATGACAACAACTAGACTGTGGAAAAAAACAAAAAACAAACTTGGTGTAACTTGGTGTAACTTGGTGTAACTTAACTTAGCTTAGCTTGGTGTTGTGACGGGTGAATGGTGAAAGGAATTTACACAGACTGTGAGAAACCAGGAAACTAAATACTGAGGGAACTGATGAGTGAATGGATGCAGCTGAGAGAATCGACAGGTGAAGTGAATGAACTAATGACCTGAACATGGGGACTGAGGAAACAGAAACTGTGGGGAAAACAATGGCAAAACTAAAACGTGGCAGAACTTAAGAACTAAACATGAACTTAAAAACTAAGACATGACATAACCTAAAACATGATGAAACACAAAAGAACTAAAAACATGGAGAAAATCCCATGGACGTGACAGAGCCCCCTCCCTCAAGGGATGGATCCCAGACAACCCAAAAACCTGTCGGTGGGAGGGAGGGGCCGCCGGACAGTCTGGCCAGTGGACAGTGGAACACAAAAGGACGGGATAGACCCTACCAGCAACAGAGCCAGACAGGGAATGAGCCCCCCCCCCCCCCCCCCATCCCAGGGGCAACAGGAAAAAGGACCAGCCCAGAGTCCAGGAAAGACACCAGCCAAGCAGCAGCCCAGCGGGTGTGGTTTGGAGGGTAGCACCCCACCCCCGGGACGCAGGGCAAAGGGGGCGTACCCAAGCCATAAGGGAGGACCCAGGATATGCACGACCCCGGCCCCCCAGCCAGGAGGGGGCCACCAGCCCCCATGGGGATCCAGTTGGTGAACATTTTGGCGGGGCTTGGAGGAAAAGCACCAGTGGAAGGAAGCAAGCCAAGCAAAACTGCAGCATCCTGCAAATGGTTCAAGATGAGAGATCAAAAGTTGTAAAAGCATCGGTTCCTGACCCATCAGTTCATCATAAAAAGACATCCATGTGTGGTTGGAAGAAGAGCTGCATCACAGTGGTTAACAAGCTCCTGTCCCAACCTTTGAAAACATGTTGATGGCAGGAAATATGAAAAAAGATATTGTTTTCTTTTTTTTTTAAAGTATCCAAACATTATTGGAAACGGTTCTGTTAGAGCTGTTTAACATCATAGAACAAGAAGAACTTCTCAAAGAGGGATCAACAGCTCGCTGTTTATTACAGCTGCAGGTTTGACCCCATCAACGGGACACAAAACAGGGGAAAGTTTATCACAAGATGCAGGTCCAACACGCACAGCAGGTAGAGACAAAAGTCCTGAAAACCACAAAGGAAGAGTTGGAAAACCAGGAGCAGGAGGGTCGTAGAGGAGAAAGGAAACTGATGGAGTGTTTTCATGGAAAACTGTGGGCTGATACCGATGTTACAAATAATAATTTGGCCTCTTAGCCGATATCGATTGTTTATTATCTGTGAAATAAAAGAAATGTGCATGATAAGAAATGTGAAAACAGTTAGTATTTCAGCCGTTCATCAAAATATGTTTGAATGAGCACAAACTCTTTCATACGGATGTTTTAACCAACCTTTATTATAACCTTTCACATGACAACGAACATAATGAATGTGACAAATAAATGCTCCAAAAGCCCTTTTAACTTGTTAAACTCTTACCTAATCAATGACTTCTCAGGACTCAATTGGTCCAACAAAACATTCTTGTGAAGAATAAATTGGCTGCTGTTATATTAGGCTGCCCCCTACTGGATATTAGCTGAATCTCCAGCTGTCAGTTTCAGTGCAAAGACGAGTGATGGCAAAATGAGGCTTTTTGAAGCACTGAATTATTTTGAACCATTGTGTTATAAAGTGGTTCACTACCTGAAGCTTCATTCAATTCCCTTGGCTGACATCTACTGGCAGTAACGATTGTTGCACCAAATGAAGCCCTGAGAATGTGATGCATCTCTTGTGTATATAATAACAATATAATAACACTTATGTATGTATGTGTGTTGTACATATGTGATTTTAGTACCTCATTAAAGATTGATTTTACCCATGAAACAATAATAATTTAAAAACAATGTGAAAATCTTTGGTTTGTCATTCATATTTTCTTTGGGAGTGTGTTTGGTGTAATAAAGAGGGTTACTTCAGGTGTTTTTATTCAAGAAAAGTAGTTTTTGCTCAGTAGAAGTGCTCAACCGGTTTCTTTATTTTATGAGACAATTTCTCCAGTTTTGGAAAATACTCTTTCACAGAGAACAGAGGAGGCTGGTGTGACCAGGAACTGTTTGGCTCGAAATATTCCCACACTTAGGAACGCTTCCTCGATGGTTGCTCCATGAGAGAATAATCCAAAACTCTGAATAACAAAAAACGAGAGCCGTTCGTAACGTATAATATGTGTAGAACGGGGACATTGAACCGGGGCTTCGGCCATCTTGAATACACTGAATCGCGGCAAACATTCAAAGCTCCGCCCATCTACCCTGTCGAGTTTGAAGCGTGCTTTGGAGCTTCGGTGTTGGAGGTAACATCACTAGCAAAGTCAATGCAACATCACAGAAACATTGCTTCATGGAAGTAGGATGTAGAGGATTTGTTGCAAAGTCTGTTGTCTCAAGTGGACAGAGTGTGAGGAAAATAGTGAAGGAAGTGTCAGATGAGGCAGTAAAGTCCAGTCAGTGGATTTGGATTAGAAGAAGCAATAGCAGCTGGGGGTCAGCAGGGGAAGCACTTAGATACCCTCCAAATACCTAACATTGCGAGATTTATAGGTGCTGATCTTGGGGCAGCTATAACTAAGGAGGAAATATCTATAGCGATCGATCATTTGAAAACAGGCAAAACCCCAGGCCCAGATGGGCTGCCGACAGAAATTTATAAAAAATTTAAAGATAAATTGCTTTTCCCCTCTTTTCGAAATGTTCTCAGACTCATTTAAAAAAGGAATCCTCCCTGTTTCACTAAGAGGAGCTCTGATAACTCTACTGCCCAAACCTGGTAAAACTTGCAACAAATGTGAAAACCCAAGACCAATAAGTCTTCTTAATGTGGATGTAAAAATACTTTGTAAAATTTTGGCTAGAAGGCTGGAGCGAATTTTACCAGGCATAATTGATTGTGACCAGAATGGGTTTATTGTAGGTAGACAGGGATTTCATAATGTGAGACGAGTGTTGGATATTCTTCATAATCGGGAAGAAAAACCAGACTCTGCTTTGCTATCATTGGATGCCAAAAAGGCCTTTGATAGAGTTGAGTGGCCCTATTTATTTGAAATGTTAAAAAAGATTTGGCTGTGGGGATAATTTTTGTCGGTGGGTTAAACTTTTATATAACGAATCATATGCTGAAATAATAACAAATGGAATTACATCTAAATCATTCAAAATCAAACGGGGATGTAGGCAGGGGTGTCCTTTGTCCCCCTTATTATTTATTCTAGCAATTGAACCGTTTGCCATTGCAGTGCGGTCTCATGAAAACATAACTGGTATGTCAGTAGGCCAACAGGAACACAGAATTGCTTTGTTTGCTGATGACGTCATTCTCTTCTTGGACAAATTAAAAATTCTATTCCGGCCCTGTTAGATCTAATAAACACATTTGGAAGGATATCAGGATATAAAGTAAACAAAGACAAATCTTCATTAATGTCACTTAACTCGGAAGAAAGAAATAATGCCGAAAACTCCTTCCAATTCAAAAAGATCGACTGTTTCACATATTTGGGAATTAGGATAGTACCATGTATAAGAGACATTGTTCAAGTTAACTACAACCCCATGATAGATTCAATTACTTCCTCTATGGATAGATGGAACTCCTTGCCTTAAAGACATGGTAGGTAATCCTGTTCAGAAACACATTTTGTAATACTGGGTGAAATGGTCCGTCTATCCTGAGAGAAATCTATACAAGATGTATTTAGAAAAAGGGACGAAAATAATCAGACCTCTGTGGCAGCTGCAGGACTGAGAAAAAGCTGACCAATCCGAGATCAGCGGGACGCTGATCTCGGATTGGAGCGCCTACAAAAAACCAATCAGATGCCTCTGCTTTCTGCCTACGCCCCCCTCTGTCAGCTCCCTGCTCCGTGTGCGCATGCGGTTCTACCGGCTTTGGAGGAAGCACTGACGGAATGGGGAGGGGGGGGTGGAGCTTAGAGGAGGGGACACTTTTGAATCTTGCTAGCTCTCTTGCTAGCTCTCTAGGATTACCTACCATAGCTTTAATCACTTATAGCAAGAATTAATGGTCTTAAATGAAATATAATGCCCAAACTTCTGTATTTGTTTCAGAACATCCCATTGCCACCTCCTGTTAATTTATTCCCACTCCTGAAGAAAATTTTTGTACGTTTTTTGTGGAATAATAGACGACCGAGACTACTTTTATCACTCTTGTACCTACCGTATGATCGAGGAGGCCTTAAGTGCCCCAACCCACTTTGGTATTATTGGGCAGCTCAACTGAGAACTATGATGTATTATTTTACAGATAAGCCCCTCCCACCTTGGATGAAAATCGAAAACTGCTCAGTGCCTCTCCCTCTCCCTCAATAGATATACTCAGCAAAAGTCAAAATGTTGAAAAAAAAGACAAAAAATCCTATAGTCAGAAATATGATTATAATTTGGTATCAGGTTTATTTAGAGAAATATTTAGGTGAACCCTCCTCTCTGTCACGCTTCATCCCAATATGGGGTAACCAGTTTTTCCCTCCAGGCAGAGCAGACCCTGGTTTTAAAAAGTGGGCTGAAAAAGGTTTAAAGACAATAGGAGATCTCATGGGACCAGATGGTGGGATTTTGATGTCATTTGAAGAGTTGATTACGAAGTATGATATTCCACGCAAACATTTAAATATCTGCAGGTGAGAAACTTTATTAGATCATCTCAAAACCAGTGTTTGTCGATCCCCCCGCTCTCCACTTTGGAAACGGAAATGAAAAAAGATTGCTCTGGAAAGGGAATTATATCCAAGATATATAACATATTAGCAGAAGGATCCTCTGAGTCTTCTTTGAAGAAACTTGATGCCTGGAGGGAAAATTTACAGGAGGACTTGACCTCCGAGGACTGGGAAAAAGTATGTGCTGAAGCACAAATACAAACTACCAATACTCGTCTTAAAGTACTCCAATACAATTGGCTAATGAGGACGTATGTAACACCAGAAAAACTTAGTAAATATAACGATACCATCCCAGACCTGTGTGTCAGGTGTGGAGAGGAGAAGGGGACGTTCTTCCACTGTGTCTGGGAATGCAGTAAAGTCCAACAGTTCTGGCGGGAGATTAAACAAGCTTTAGAAACTATACTAGGTATAAAATTAGTTCTTGACCCAAATCTATTTATTCTAGGTTTATATCCTGATAGACACCGCATGTCTAGAAAAATAATCACTGCCCTGGACTTGTGTTTACTGCTGGCAAAAAGAGTCATAGCAATCTCATTGGAGGAGTACCAGTAAACCAAAAATCATCAACTGGGTTAAGGAAATATCCACAACTTTACCCATGGAGAAGATAACTTACATTATAAGAGAGAAAATATCACTATTTCAAAACATTTGGGGTCCCTTTATAGAATATATGGAGAGTGTAGATTTAAGTAATGTGGGTAACGAAGACGAAGAGGCGTAGTTGTTGGTAGTCCTTTCTGTGATTTATTTTCTTGTGATATTTTTTATTCTGTATGGATTGTACATCTGAATCTGTATTTTTGAACCATATAGGTACAATAGCGAAATAATATGGGCTTATTCTTGACAAGATAAAGAAACGTTTACTGTTCTGGTTGTTGTTGTTTCTTTTCTTTTCTTTTTTTTTGCTTTGGTTTTGGTTTTATACTTGTACTAAGTGTTGCTCTATATTATCTGATAAATATCTGACTTACAAGGAAGGACAATTTGAATATTGGATAATAACTTTGCCCCTGATGTCTCCTAGGATATGAGAGCACTTTTATTTCTGAATATATGTGTGTTTTGGAAACATGTTAAACTCAATAAAGATAATGTTGGGAAAAAAAGAAAAGCAGGGAGCATTTACAGCTGATCAATCAATCAAACTTTATCTATAAAGCCCTTTTCAGACGTTAAAAAACGTAGCACAAAGTGCTATACATGTTTAAAAGAAGCCCCCATCCCCACCACAGCACATACACACAACTAAAATAAACTTAGAAACGTGCGACTGAATACAGAGGAGCCAGGTCAGGAAACACCATCACAGGAGGCCATCTGCACTGGGTGCTGCTCACGGCCCACAACCAGGACGCCTCCACCCAGTTGTACACCGAGCTAAAGGCCAGCGAGGGGCCCACAGCAGTGGAGCACTGCCGCAGACCCCCCACCTGGCCAAGCCGATGTTCACCACGAGTCAGAGACATCCCAGCCAGAGCCGATCACAGCCTCCACTGAGGAAACACTGGGAATATGGAATAAAAGCATAAAACTACAAAGGCTAAGAACATCAAATAAAGAAATGGATAAAATAACAACAGGAAACAGCTAACAGAAAAAGCCTTAGAATAGATAATTAAAACCTCAGTCTTGTCCTGGTTGAGCTGTAAGACGTTTTCTGCCATCCAGGAACTGATGCCTAAGACACATTTTAAAAGGGCATCAATTGGCCCTGTGTCATCAGGAGACATGGGTATGTACAGCTGTGTGTCATCTGCATAGCGGTGGAAATTGATACCATGCCTCCTGGGCACATTTCCGAGTGGGAGCATGTACAAGTTAAAAAGTACGGGGCCTAAAATAGAGCCCTGGGGCACACCACATTTAATTTCATGGATCCTTGAGGAACATGTGTCCAAACTTAGGAGGAATTTTCTATCTGTGAGATAAGAACCGAACCATTGGAGGGCAGTACCAGAGAGGCCGACCAGGTCAGGGGGTAACTGAACAGAGGTGAAGCAGAAAACAAACAGGAAGAAGAGCTACCAGAAATGCAAAAACTACAACCCTTTCAAAGTAAAACAGGAAGTATCAGTGAAACCCATCATTAATGACAGAGATTAAACAAATAAAACATAAAGAAGAGTGGAGACAGACCATCACACATGGTTGGGATCTATTTTCCCAAAAGGTTTATCACTGATCAACAAATCGCTGCTCTTATTGGGTCTATCTGTAGATCATCAGCTGGAGTTTGAGATTTAATCTTTAGATCCTTTAAAAGAAAAAGAAAAGCTGTAGAAACCAGACACAGACCATCTTCAGTACTTACATCTTCAGTTTAAAAGCACGTGAGGCTGAAACAAATGGAAATCCACAACAGAGTCCCATTTTTTGCTTGTGAGTTTTCTGAGTGGATTTCAGCCTTTGAATGCAGTTTTCTTCAGGTTGCAGCAGAAACAGACCCACAGAAACAGAATCCAGCTCTGAATCCACAGTCTCATAGGTGTTCTGTGAGTGTGGAGTAGACCTGGTTCTGGTCCCTGCTGGCAGGATCGAGGCTCTGGTAGGTGGAGTCCTCACATGTAGGTGGAGTGCAGTTCTCATAGGTGACGTTCTGAAGAGCAAACATGTATTTTCCTCAAATGAAATGCATCATAAAAAGCACTTTCAGGCAGCTACTCTGTGGTGGGAAATCCTTACAGCGCTCCACTCTGAACCTCTCAGTCAACAGTTTTGTGTCACTTTTCACATACAAATCTGAATTCACCTTCTTTCTTTGTGATTTTTGGAGAACTCTGCAAACTGTTCCATCTCAGCTTGACTGATTTATTTCAATTTTACATGAGCAATTGTTCAACAAAGAATTAAAAAACATTCACCTCCATGTTAGAATAGTCTGACTTTCTTCTAGTCCTCAAACCTGTGGGGAAAAAAACAGTATTTCTCTGTGTTATAATGAGGAATCATTCAATGTGCACATGAGGCTGAAAGATCAGTGTTTCTAAGATGAAGTGACAAGAAAACAGCCAATTAATAAACAGCCAATGATAAAACAGCTAATGATAAACCAGCCAATGATAAAACAGCCAATTATAAAACAGTCAATAACAGCCCTACAAAATCCAGAGCCTTGAGGAACTCCAGGCGGACCTCATCCACCTCCGGGGCCACCGAGGAGCTTTTTTACCACCTCGGCAACCTCAGCCCCTGAAATGGGAGGCCCCACATCCGAGCTGCCCGACTCTGCTTCCTCATCGTAAGGCGTGTCGGTGGGATTGAGGAGGTCCTCAAAGTATTCCCCCCACCGACTCACAACGTCCCTAGTTGAGAACAGCAGAGCCCCATCCCAACCATACACGGTGTTGACAGTGCACACCCCAAGACACCCCCCTAGTGGACCAGAATCTCTTTAAGGTCATCCGGAAGTCATTCTCCATGGCCTCACCAAACTTCTCCGACCCCCAGGTTTTTGCCTCAGAAACCCCTCGAGGCTGCATTCCGCTTGCTTCCAGAGTCCCACTGGCCAAATAGGCCAGATAGGACTCCAGCTTTGGCTTGACGGCTTCCCTCACCGCCGGTGTCCATCAGCAGGTTTGGTAGGTTAACGCCACATCAGGCACCGACCACAATACGGCCACAGCTCCGGTCAGCCACCTCAACAATGGAAGCATGGAACATGGCCCATTTGGACTCAATGTCCCCCACCTCCCCCGGGACACGGTTGAAGCTCTCCCAGAGGTGGGAGTTAAAGCTCATTCTGACAGGGAAATTTCCCAGACGTTCCCAGCAGACCCTCACAGTACGTTTGTGCCTACCAGGTCTGACCGGCTTCCTCCCCCACCAGCGGAGCCAACTCACCACCAGGTGGTGATCAGTTGACAGCTCCGCCCCTCTCTTCACCCGAGTGTCCAGGACATACGGCCGCAAGTCCGACGATACAACCACAAAGTCGATCAAAGTGTGCTGGTGTCATGTGCACATGTGGACACCCTTATTCCTGAACATGGTGCTCGTTATGGACAGTTCATGACGAGCACAGAAGTCCAACAACAGAACACCACTCTGATTCAGATCGGGGGTGCCGTTCCTCCCAATCACACCCTTCCAG
This sequence comes from Odontesthes bonariensis, assembly GCF_027942865.1. Taxonomy (NCBI): domain Eukaryota; kingdom Metazoa; phylum Chordata; class Actinopteri; order Atheriniformes; family Atherinopsidae; genus Odontesthes; species Odontesthes bonariensis. The sequence goes on from NC_134515.1 coordinate 3,092,596, forward strand.
GTCTCACTAGCCGCATTCGGACTGTAGGAACCTTCTGCAGTTCCTTCTTTTAATCCACGGGGCCGTTTTCTCCCACATTTGGACATACAGGAACTTGGGACCATCGCCTTCAGTTCCTGGAACCATTTCAGCTCCTTCTCCTCAGCTGGGTCTGTTCTGGGTTCTATAGGAACACATCTGACGGAGGTGTTTGGTTGTCGGTAGCCCCGCCCCTTGGTGGTTGGTAGCTCCGCCCCTTGGTGGTCGGTAGCTCCGCCCCTCATCATGTTGTCAGGCTGAAATGTTTCCTCATACGACACGGACACAACCTTGGCGTGTTTGATAAGTTAAACCTCCACATGGTCTCCTTTGTCTGCGGCGCTCTGCTCTCCTTCCTTCATGAAACCAAGAAGTATGGCCTGCGCTCCATCCTGCGTCTCCTGACTCTCTCTGTGAGCTCTTCCAGCCTCCATGTTAGACGCCCGATGTGATCGTCCATGATTAATATCACCATCATGCAGACCATGAACACGGTGGCCTCCCCGCTCTCCATGTTAGCTTCTTGGTGGTGTTTTTTTCTTCTCTCCTTACTTTTACCGGGTTTTGTTTTGTTCTGTTTTGTTGTTGAATGTGGCGCTAAAGTAACACGTCGCTGTCGCAGACGGCTGCGCCGTATCAAGGCTCGTGTATACTCTCGCAGCAGTGTGTCGCAGTGAGCTTGTCGCAGACACGACGCAGTTATTTTTGATTTATGCCTTGAAGCGCTGTCTGCGCTATGTTAATCCCACGCCACAACGCAAGAGGGACAATCACGAACAAGCTAGGGTTGTGGGTGTTACGGTTACGGAGGTCATTCAACAACAATGGCGACTGGACGAATGCGCATTTTGATTGAGATGCAGCTGATCGATCTAGAAATAGAAGAAATATTGCTACTACTGGAGCTGGCAGAGAGGGAAAGAATCGTCACGGTTAGCACGGTTAGCGTCAGCCGGTTAGCAAACCGGAAATACGCATAGTGTAGAGCGGATGTAGAGTTGACCAATCAGAGGCCTCCTTTCTCTCCTCCCTGCGGCGATGTCTGCGGCACTGTCTGCGGTGAGTTACAATTTTGGGGAGGTGCACCAGAGTGTCTGCGTAGGGGGGGGGCATGTCTGCGTTAACTGCGACACACACGCAGACGACCTGGTTTCCGAGTATAAATCAGGCTTCAGTCCCTATCAGGTCCGACTCATGTGCAAATGCAAACTGAAACAGTTCCCCTGGAGAAGGACAGTTCTTAGAACGGCGTTCTTAGAACTGCTCTGTCCGAAAGCGGCTACTGTCATTGCCCACGTGAACTTTGAAGTCCCCCAGCAGAACGAGGGAGTTTCCTGCAGGATGACTCTCCTGTGCCTCCTCCAGGGACTCCAAAAAGTGTGGGTACTCTGATCTGCTGTTTGTGCTTACGCATCAAACAACAGTTAGGACCCGTCCCCCCACCCTAAGGTGGAGGGAGGCTACCCTCTCGTCCACCGGGGTAAACCCCAATGTACAGGCGCACCATGGGCAACTCCAGAGTGAAAGAGATTCTAAAGGAGCCCAAGCCGTGCGTCGAGGTGAGTCCGACTAAATGTAGCCGGAACCTCTCAGCCTCGCGCACCAGCTCAGGCTCCTTCCCCAACAGAGAGGTGACGCTCCACGTCCCAAGAGCCAGCTTCAGCAGCCGAGGATCAGACCGCCAAGGTCTCCGCCTTCGGCTGCCACCCAAGTCACACTGCAACCGACCCCCTTGGCCCCTCCCACGGGTGGTGAGCCCGTCGGAAAAGAAATCTTTAGGTTTTTTCTAATGGAGAAGCAGCATTTAGCTGTTATGCTGCAAACAAGTGGAACAAACTGCCAGTGGAGATTAAACTTTCACCAAATGGAGACATTTTTAAATCCAGGTTAAAAACATTTCTGTTCTCATGTGTCTATGCATGAAATCTGCACGATATCTTTGAACTTATCTGGACTGTTGCTTGTTTTTAAATTAATTTAAATGATTTTATTTGTTTCTCTTTATATTCTTTGATGTATTTTTAATGCTTCTTCCACTCCCTGCTGCAATGCTTTTATTTTATGTGAAGCACTTTGAACTGTTTGTACATGAAATGTGCTATACAAATAAATTTTATTCTATTTTATTTTATTTCAACTGTGTCAGATTTGACAGGTTTTAAAATAGATGTATTTAATGTGGTGTCTTTGCTCTGCTCTGAGTATCTGTTTTAATTTCAGTATTTGTAACATTTCATCAGGAAAATCAGATAAAACAGAAAATCACAAACAGATCTTTTTATTCAACTAACAGACATGTAAGAGTTCACATTTTCACACCACTGCTAAAAAAGTTCATTTTTATTCGTATCACTGAGTGAGTGTGATGTGTTGCCTCACCTGTCAGAGGTTTACAAGATCTTCTCCTGCAGAACACCAGCAGAGCCACTGATAACAGGATGACTGTGACAGCCACAGTCAGACCCACAATCAGCAGCACATCTGCAGAAGTTTGACAAGTTGTTTTACTCTGACGCCTCCTGCTGGATCAGCTAATTAATCACAGGCTATATGGCTGCAGAGGGAACGCACACACTGTATATCCACATAACAAATGGCTGTGTTAACACGTCATACGTTAAAATCCAATTCAGATCCAACATAAACAGTATTCAGGAGACCTGTGCAGTTCTACTTTGCCACGTAGAGACTGAGTTACGGGTTCGGTTTGAGTTGGAGGTTCTTCAGCGACATGAAAGCAAGTCTGAGAAAAACACCCATCTTTGGCTGATGGTGAACAAAAGTCTTACAGTAGGACACAGAAACTGATTCAAATACAAGCTTTAATCTATCAGACAGCGTGTGGATGTACCTGTAGATGTTGTTCCTTCATGCTGAGGCGGTACAGACTGGTCAGCTGTTCCAGAGGAGGCTGAAGGGGCGGAGCTTCCTGATCTGGAGCTGAAACTCTGTGTGGTCGTTGGTGTAGAAGCTGATGGAGCTGCCACAAAGGAAACAAACAGACTATAATAAAGCAAAAACAAGATGAAACATAAAAAGAAATTAAATGAGCTTCAAATGTAAATGCTGCTTGAGTTGATTTTGGGAGAAAATAATCAAATAGTACTTTAAATCTTTTAATCTAAAAAAACATGCTTGTTGTAGTTTGTTTCATTGTTATTGGAATAAAGATGGACGTTACAGCTGGTGGAAAATACAATTAGCAGGATTGTTGTATTAAACAGCACATCAGGTAGTTTACAAGCAGCTGTCAGTGACTGATGATAAAACATGTTTTAATCTTCCAGAGACATTCAGAGCATTTTGATTCAGTAAAAACTCACCATCTGTGACCGTGATGCTAAAGTCTGTATATCCATCTTTAATATATCTGTCCAGATGACATCTGTACCGTCCTGAGTCAGACGGTGTCAGCTGTGTGATGGTCACATACAGAACTCCTCCTCCAAATGTTTCTTCTTCATATCCAATACTGTATCTGCCTGTTTGATTTCTGTCACCATCTGTCTGAACAAGAATCTTTTCTTCACATTCTCCTCTGCAGAAGGACTTTGTGCTTCCACCGACATTAAAGGAACATCCGACTGTCAGAGAGCTTCCAGCTTCTCTATAGAAGGGTTCTTCCTGGGTTCCTTTTAGCAGAGCTGTTAAAGAAGGAAAACAAGCAGGAGTTACTTTCTGTGCTGAAGATGATGCAGTCTGATCACTTTAAAGGGACAGTTCGCCTCTTTTGACATGAAGCTGTGTAACATCCCATATCAGCAACATCATTTCTGAACATCTTCTTACCCCCTGCTGCGTCCTGTGAGCAGAGTTCCAGCCTCGTTTTGGTGTTGATGAAGGTAGTCCGGCTAGTTGGCTGGGGTTTAAAAAATAAAGCGTTTTGCTTCTCAGAACAATATGCGTTCAACAGAGTAATACATTTGCATCACAAAATGGTTCTCCAGGAAAAAGTCAGACCTCACAATCTCTTGGCCCTATTTTCTCTCCCTTCGTATCACTGCCTGCTGCCGCCTGCCGACAGACGCGCCTGTTACGGTGTTTGCTGCACGGTCTGCACAGCAGGCAGTGATACGAAGGGAGAGAAAATAGGGCCAAGCGATTGTGAGGTCTGACTTTTTCCTGGAGAACCATTTTGTGATGCAAATGTATTACTCTGTTGAACGCATATTGTTTTGAGAAGCAAAATGCTTTATTTTTTAAACCCCAGCCAACTAGCCGGACTACCTTCATCAACACCAAAACGAGGCTGGAACTCTGCTCACAGGACGCAGCAGGGGGTAAGAAGATGTTCATAAATGATGTTGCTGATATGGGATGTTACACAGCTTCATGTCAAAAGAGGCGAACTGTCCCTTTATTCAGTATCACACAGTTCAATCAGTCTGTGGCTCTAACAGCTCGTCCAGCAGCAACAGGAAGTGGATCTTTAAAGAGTCGCTGCTTCATAATCTCCCCCTCTGCAGAGTATTGGACTGACCTCTGTGTCATTTAAATACAACAATCAGTTCATCCAAAGATGTGATGGCAGGTAAAGAGGAGAACAACAGCTCAATACTTACACTTTTTCCTCAACATGTCTCAGTAGCCCCTTTCACACTGAGGAATTTAATCCGCGAATTTAGCGTGTCCGCTGTTGCGTTCACACTGCCGACCCGGGCTGCCGCGTCAACTCGACTCGCCTTTCGACCCGCGTCGGACCCTAGTGTTTTTGCCGAGCCGAGTTTGGTGTGAAAGCAATTGACGCGGGTCGGACGTGGGCGTGACGTGACGTGAGGAGTTTAAAAGACAGAATGGACAGCTGATTCAGAACAACAGCGACAGGTGAGGACAAGTTTCACTCTGTTTTAGCCTTCATCAAGTTGGAGACATTTTTTAATATGGCCAACTGGGGAGACAAGCGAGCTCCTCAGCCTCCGAGCAGAGGACGTTATTTACCGTCACATTTCGGGGACGGTGAAGGATGGACCTCTGCTGGAAGGGCTGGCGAGAAAGATGGGAGAGCGCGGTTTCCCACGCAGCAAGACGCAGGTGACCAACAAATTAAAGGCCATGAGGAAAAAGTTCCTCTGTAGAAGAACGCTGTTCGCGTTCTTCTGCTTCAAATTGTCGATGGATTTCCTCAACTTGGACATTATAGTGCTCTTGTATTCTCCGCATATGTTCTTCGGCGGCATCCCACGTTGTGACCATCCACACCCCGTAAAATAACATCTCCATGAACTGCATATACAATTGCAAAAACGAGTCCTCAAGGTGTATTTAACCCTACCTCCGACGCATGGCTTGTGCCTACGTCATTGTACACGCCCAGCATTTTCTGTGTTTCGTGTGACGCTCTGCCACTAGGCCACGCCCCCTGAACTCGACTTCAGGCGGCACGGGTCACCAACACGCCAAGCGTTCACATTGCTCGACGCGGGTCGAAGGTGCAATTTGGACCCGCTAAGGTAGCGGGTCACAGTGTGAAAGGGGCTCATGAAACGAGCATTTATCACTTTGAGCACTCTCTGGAGTCTGAGGCCTTTCAGAGACTTTGAGGCAGTTTGCAACACCTTGACATTTTCAAGTATTTCAACTAACTGTAAACATCTATGCAAAAGTGACACATATGGTTGTATTCTGAAAAGCCTGACAAAAAATAATATGAGTGTAAAGTGAATATATATATAAATATATACTGTATCTGCGTATATATATATATCTATATATATATATATAGATATATATATATACAGATATATATATATCTATATATATATATATAGATATAGATATTTCTGTGTTCTCACCTGTGAATAGCCACTCCATCACCTGGTACTTTACATGTGAATAGCGGTAGGTGTGGCCTAGGAGGCTGCTGCAGTCAGAGTACAGAAAATCCAAAGATTTCTTTTCACTCTCTTTAAAAAGGGCCAACTATAAAATTTATTTTAATATATATATATTTGAAAAGTAGAAGTTTCAAGGTTTTTAATGGTGTCACTTATATGTTCGAATGACAAAAACTCACAGAGTTACAGATGTGTTTTTGGAGAAGTGTCAGAAATCCCGCCGGCGGGTTCTTAGACTCCAGAGTGATAATATGATATGAAGCAGAAAATATCAGGTTGTTTAAAACATCAGCAGCTGTCAGTGAGAACCGACGCTTTTCTGCAGCTTGAATAGAAACTCACCGTCTGCAACAACAAGTTTAAAGTATCTGTATGAAGATGGTGATGATGAAGATCTTCCCCAACCACACTGGTACCGTCCTGAGTCAGACGTGGTCAGCTGTTCGATGCTCAAAGACAGAACAGAAGTTTTATCGTTATAATCAATCCTGTATCGTCCTCTTTGAGCTGTGGTTCGATTAGTTAGAATGAGTTTGTTTTCTCCTTCACAGCTTTCCCTGCAGAATAACCTCCATGTTTTCGATAAACCGAAGGTGCATGTGATTGTGATGTCCTCTCCAATGACTTTATAGATATGATCCAGTCCGTTAACAGAGCTGCTGTTTCCAGCCTGCAGAGCTGCAGAAAAGATAAAGCATCAACAGTTTTATCCCAACATTTTCTGTCCAAACACAACATGGAGGAAACTTTCTGTCACTGAGACACAAAACACGAGCTGGACATCTCATTTTAACTAAGAAACAGTGAGATCATTGGAAAGCTTCAGCAGGAGGAATGGAACAAACTAAAGGTTCGAACGTGAGACGCAAACCACTGAGAGCTCAACAACCACAATGACTCGCAGCTTATTTTGAGGAAGTAATATGGAGTAAGATAGCTGTCAAAATGTTCGTGTGCATAAACTAGAAATGCATGCATAAATGAGTCCAAAAGTTTTGACATCAAGAATTACGAGTTACGAATTACGAGTTACGCATGCAAGTTTTTTTTTTTTTTTTTTAAATGACTTTATTTAACTTCACAAAATCACAGTAACAGTAGTTATGAAAGAAATAGTGTACAGTAATGAACAAAGGACATAAAATGAAAGAACATAGTTAAAAATACAAAAATACAACAATAGAAAACTGTTAAAACAGAAGAGAGAAAAAAAAGACAAAAAAATAAATAAAATAAATAAAATAAATAACAAATAAAAAAAAATTACACAAGTAAATGCGAGTTACGAAAATAAGTTATATTCTTTCCAAATACTTATTGTTTTTATAGACTTGTTGTTAATTGAATTTGAGATAGAGTCAAGATACAATTTTACATCTATTACAAAGAGGTCGAAAAGTGGTTTCCTGTGCATTATTTTACTTTTATGAATATGAAATTTAGCAAGCAACAATATTAGATTGATAAGGTATGTGGGAGAGGAATTTTTCGCCTTGAAATCTGTGATACCAAACAAAAAATGTTCAAAGAAAAGAAGGAAATCTGGTTGTATATAGTTGGATATTAGAGCAACAATGTCTTTCCAGAACTTCTTCGAGCATGTACAGTTCCAAAACAGATGAACAGATGTTTCTGGGTAAAGCTTACAAAGAGAACAGGAAATATCAATATCAGCTTTATATTTCAGAAGAAAGTGCTTAGTTGGATAAAATTTATGAATTAATTTAAAAGAGACTTCTTTGACTTTATTAGTGAGAAAAAACTTGTGTGGGAGAGACCAAATTTTCTCCCAATTAACATTCTGCACAAAGGAGTTCCAATAAGATACACAAGATGGGGATGAAACCAGATTTTCTTGGAATAAAGAACGGATTTTGGAATTAACAGCTTTTGATTGAGTTGAGAAACACAGCTTACCAACAGCGGTCTGTTTGGTCTGGGTACTAAAGTATAATCCGTTTTTCTGTTTTTTCGCTGTTTTTTCGTTTTTGGTTTAAAACGGAAAAAGGACAGCTACTTCCGTTTTTCGTTTTTTCGTTTTGACATTATTTATTTATTTTTTTTTTTGTCCTTTTTTTTCTCTCTTCTGTTCTAACAGTTTTCTATCGTTGTATTTTTAACTATGTTCTTTCATTTTATGTCCTTTGTTCATTACTGTACACTATTTCTTTCATAACTACTGTTACTGTGATTTTGTGAAGTTAAATAAAGTCATTTAAAAAGAAAAAAAAAAAAACTTGCATGCGTAACTCGTAATTCGTAATTCGTAACTTGTAACTTGTAATTCTTGATGTCAAAACTTTTGGACTCATTTATGCATGCATTTCTAGTTTATGCACACGAACATTTTGACAGCTATTTTACTCCATAAAGTAACAAATACTCAAGTCCGAACACAAAGTCAAATGGTCCATCTGTTCACTGTTAACACGAGCCTCAAAGAAATGACTGGGATAACTAATAAAACAGTTTCCGTATCAGAAACAAATTCTACAAGTAAAAACACATGAATAAATATGAAGTTTCTGTTTAAAAATGTGAATTTATCCATTAAAACCACTCAACATGACTCCAGTTCTGATGTTTAATCATATGAACAAACGTACGGTGAGACTGAGAGTGAAATAAATAAAAATAAATGTACTCACAGAGGAAGAAGAAGCAGAACAAAGTGTGATGGACGCCCATGTTGAGGCTCTGATGGTTTCCTGCTGCCTCTCTTCGCTCTTCACTTCCCTAACTGAAGGACTTCCTCCTGTAACCACGACAACACATCACTCCTCCTCCCTCCATCAGTCTGTACGTCAGCTGCTGACTCATTTATGTGTCACTTTACGTAAAAACTAGGGCTGGGCAACGATTAAAATGTTTAATCTAATTAATCACGTGATTTCCCTGATTAATCACGATTAATCGCATTTGTATGCAGAATCCAAAAATGAATCCAAAAGTAGCGTATAGCTTTTAGCATTTAGTTTTATTTTAAATGTGCTGCCATATGAATGAAAGTGCCATAACATTTGTTGTGCAAACACACTTTTAACATCAGCATCTTTCTGTAGTTTTTATGTAGAAGCCTCGCTCCACTGTCTGTTTCCTTGAATGACTTGCTGCTATCAGTTGTGTGTTTTGCCTTTAAGTGATATTTTAGACTGGAACTACTACGCTGAGAAGACAATTCAACTTGGCTGTAAATGCAGGAGTTTTTTTTAAAATTTATTTTGAAATACGTGCTTTTATGTTGAAACCAGTAAAACAGGAAGTAGCGCCGGTTAGCTCTGTTAGCTTCACACCTGTAGCGGTGATGTTAGCTGCTAGTTTATCTTTATTTTATTACTCCATGCTTCGTGGTGTTTGCTGTAACTGTGTGAATGTGATGCATTCAGCAGACTTTTACAAAATAAAACCTGCGTTAATGCGCGATAAAATATTTATCGGCGTTAAATAATTAACAAGTTAACGCGATAATAACGAGTTAACTCGCCCAGCCCTAGTGTACACGTAATCAAGGCAACCTGCAGCAGGGCGTCCAAAAGGGTCACGGTCGTGGGTAAAGTGAAAGGACTTCAGCCCTGGCCCTGAACTTCTTTTAGCCCTAACTAAGTAACCCTCAAACCTCGTCCATGAAGGCGGCAGTGCTTTAGTGAAGTGTTTCTGTCGTGTTCTGAATGTAAAAGTGAAGAATAGCCAAGTGTGGATCGATTTAAACATCAATAGTACAGTGGAAACCGCTTATAGTGATCACGTTGCCAATTTGAACACTATAAGCTACACGTAGTTTTAAAATTATTTTTGCACATGTTTACATTCATAAAATGGCCAAAAATTAACTTTATAAGCGGATTTCTTGATCACTATAAACAAATTATTTAAACAGCATTTGTATAGAAATGATTCTGTCCCAAGCCTTTTGATCTATATAAGCGGTTGATTACTATATCCGTGACCACTATAAGCGGTTTCCACTGTATCAACACTCAGATGGTTTGTAGTTGCTCTTTCACAAGTAGGGTTGCCAACCGTCCCTTGAAAAACGGAATCGTCCCGTATTTAGAAACAAAAGCATCCGTCCCGTATTGAGCTGAAAAGGGACGCACTTTGTCCCGTATTACTGTGAGAATCCAAAAATAGGCAGTATCATGCCAATGGAAATGAATAACGGGGCTTTATATGAAAATATACGGTAAATTTTTCCCAGGCCCTGTCCTGCTCTGTGACCAATGAGCTGACAGCATATTCACACACGAGAATACGCTCATCCCATTGGTCGAGGAGTTACTGAGAAGATAGCGGAAGACAACAAAGCAGCATATATGGCAGTTACGCAGACGCCAACACTACTTTAAGCAGTGGGAGACAAAGTACTCAACTCCAATAATTGAGTCAAAGTATTGATACTCATGGTCAAATCTTACTCAACTACAAGTAAAAGTCGCTAAAAATTTTACTCAAGTTAAAGTACTGAAGAACTTACTTTTAAAAGTACAAACTACATTTTCTAATATCAGTACATTGCTGTATTGTTTTCTGAATGCTTTTACAGAACCATGTAACTCTGAAACCACTTAATGATGAACAGACATGTTGACTTTTTGCACCACTCTGCTACAAAATAACAACAACACGGCAACTATGAGCTAACAGTGCAATAGTACTTTACTCAAACAGGGGGAAAAACATTTTTTCATTCAATTGTCTTAAAGTATTGGTGAAATAAAGACACAGGTAAAAAAAAAACAAATAACTTCTCCTTTAAGAAAGATACTTATTTTATTCAGTTAATTTGTTATTTTATATTAAAGTGAATTGCTGGATAATAATTTGGTTTCCATGTGTTCATGTCACTCAAAAATATGCATCTAATTCAATTCAGGTTCGAGTCAAATAGTTAAAAAATTGTTTCCAGGCCAGGAAGGGTGAAGGCAATCGGTTTCGGCCGACCCTTCTAATGAGGTGTCCCTTATTTATTTTTCGGGGAGTTGGCAACCCTATTCACAAGTGATTGGATGCACTTTGCATACGTAATAAAAAGCTGTGCCAGGTTTTAACGATGACACGCTTTACTAATCTAGTGGTCATTAAAGGGATATGCCACCCCCAGGCCAAATTAAGTGTATCCCCGCATTCCCGAGACATAAATAAGTGTGTGGGAGCGTTTTCCTGGCGACCCAGGCATTGTCCGAATCTCACAGCACTGACCACTGCTTGGTTGCGCGTAATACATACATGCTAGCGTCGCCAGCGTCGCCAATCGAAATATTTCGCCCAACGTGAATTAATTTACTTGATTTACCTTCTAATTACTGTGTGAGTGGTGTACTTTCACATCGAGTGCAAATGACTGTGTAAATCTACACGGAAGGCTCCGTTTGCTCATGTCGGTTTGGGAACTAGTTTCCGGTGCGGAAAACACAGCCGAAGCACACTCCCCCGCTACGTCCCCCCCCCCCGACTTCCTCAAACAAACCAGCGTGAAGCAGCCAGGGACAACCCAGACAACCGTGGCTAGCTAGCTCCTCGCAAACACGGTATTGGTTTATTTTTTCCACCGGTTGTCTGGGTTGTCCCTGGCTGCTTCACGCTGGTTTGTTTGAGGAAGTCGGGGGGGGGGGGATTCACAAAGATGTAGCGGGGAGTGTGCTTCAGCTGTGTTTTCCGCACCGGAAACTAGTTCCCAAACCGACATGAGCAAACGGAGCCTTCCGTGTAGATTTACACAGTCATTTGCATTCGATGTGAAAGTACACCACTCACACAGTAATTAGAAGGTAAATCAAGTAAATTAATTCACGTTGGGCGAAATATTTCGATCAGCGATGCTAGCATGTATGTATTACGCGCAACCAAGCAGTGGTCAGTGCTGTGAGATTCGGACAATGCCTGGGTCGCCAGGAAAACGCTCCCACACACTTATTTACGTCTCGGGAATGTGGGGATACACTTAATTTGGCCTGGGGGTGGCGTATCCCTTTAAGTGAAAATGTATTTAAATCTAGTCCCTGCGCACTCCTTCATGAAAGTATATTTACTCTGGAGAAGAAGCCAGTTCTCTCATTGGGAGAATTTCCTCAACAGTCGTTTGACTTTTTGCATTCTGAGTTAAAGTCCTGCTGGGAGATACGAGCAGTCCCAATGAGGTACGTTTGAACATCCCGACACCTGGAATCTGCTGAGACGTCCACAGATTCTTTGTGGCGGTTCCTAACCTGTGGAACAATCTACCTCTCCACGTCAGACAGGCTTCCTCTCTGTCTGTTTTTAAATCTCATCTTAAAACGTATCTCTTCTCCCTGGCTTTTGACACGATGTGAGATGTTGAAATGTGAAATTGCTATTTTTATTATTATAATTGTTTTAAATTATATTGCTGTTTTGTGCCTTTTAATTTATTCTTGTATTTTATTCTTTTAAATTTCTTTGTTTTTATTTTTATTTGATTTCTTTTTGTACAGCACTTTGGTCAACTGATGTTGTTGTAAAGTGCTTTATAAATAAAATTGGATTGGATTTGGCAGGATGGATAACATTTATTCTGAGATTACATTCACGTGTTGTTCTTCCACGACTGGCAGCGACAGCCTGGTGGAATCTCTCCGACCCCGGATGAGCTCAGCGCATACCCGCTGAGGCAGGGACGAGGAGACGGGAAGGCTGGAGGAAGTATCGACCTCTCCCTAAAAGGGGAAATCATCTGCTTTCTTGTCATTTCCTCTTTCTTCAGAAGGAGTTTCAGTTATAGCAACATTTAGAATAACTGTCGTAATTACAGGGAAAACGTCTCAGTTCTCCTTTTTCTGATGTTCCTCCTTTTTGCTCTTCAGTGAAGATTTTCTTTCTTGTCATTTTAACGAGTACAATAAAAAGTAAGGTGCAGACATATAACTATATAACTATAAAGGGACAGTATGTACTATATAAAAAAGTATAAATACTAAAGAGAAAAACAATATAAAAAGAGGTCTGGGCAACAATAACCCTCATACCTGATTTAAAACACAACTTAATTTCTGAAAAGGGACATTTTTGTCCCCTTTTAAAACAACCTAAAAACATCATATGTTAATATTTTTTTCCGCTTTTTTTTCCGTAGATCTTTTATTCCACTTCAGTTCTGATCATAATTACCAAGTTTTCAATTATTTAAAAAAAAAATTAACCCTTTAGATGCCAATTTGAACTTTTTAGGCCAAATTTGAAGCCTTTAGGTGCCGGTATTTTCAAAATATGGAATGCAAAGTGGAATAATTAGGGATAATTATGGTCTGGGATATGTCAATGATTAGCAACAACATTGATTTTTAGGGATTTTAAATTTTTTTGTTATGCCTGATTTTAAAAAAAACTCCTTAATTTCTTAAAAGGGACATTTTTGTCCCCTTCTAAAATCATCCCCAAAATATCATATGTTAATATTTTTTTCCACTTTTCTTTTCATAAATCTTTTCTTCCACTTCAGTTCTGATCATAACCACCAAGTTTTCAATTATTTTCAAAAAATTAACCCTTTAAATACTCGTTTATATGAGGTAAACACCAATTTCTGTTAAAACACACACACAAAAACTGCTTTATTTTCAATATATGCAATGCAAAGTGAAATATTCTATGGGGGATTATTAGGTCTGGGATATGTCTTTGATGAGCTACAACATCAGTTTTATCAGCTTTTTAGTTTTTCTGCAGTGGCAGATTACAGAAACGGCTTGAGTCGGTTGAGAGTCCCACTGGCCAAAATGAAAATTTAAAAAATTTAAATTTAAAACATTTAAATTTAAAAAATTTAAATTTAAATTTAAAATGAAAATGGCCGAGTAAAAGTTCCGTACCCTTCTCCATGTTTGGTGGATCCGCCGATTACTTTATTTTCCGGTTCCACAGCAGACAGCAGCAGACTTTTACAAAATAAAAGCCTGTGAGCAACAGACTTTTACAAAATAAAAGCCTGTGAGCAACAGACTTTTACAAAATAAAAGCATGTGAGCAACAGACTTTTACAAAATAAAAGCCTGTGAGCAACAGACTGTCATGTTCAGGCACCTAATTGGACCCACAATGCAGACAAACAAACTCAAGAGGTGGGTAAATGAGAAAAGGTTTTAATTTATTATAGTCCAGATGAAAACAGGGGGAAGCAGGAACACCGGGGCTGTCCGCAGGAGCTGAAAAGGGGATTCCAAGTTCTGAGGTTGAAGTGATATCCTCCTTCCTAGTTAGATGTAATTAGGGTGACCAGATGAGGTTGGCTGGGCGCACGCGGGTGGGCTGACTTAAATGTACAGTAATAAAATGCTTTGTCGTCGGTGTTCTAGTGTAGATTGGGTATAATTGCAATAAAAGACGCACACTCCGGTAATATCATGGCAAGTTCCAGTGTATTGGTATAACGTACACAGTCCAAAATTCCGGGGTTCATAAAATTAACATGAAAGTTAAAATTAACTTTAACTTTTAACATGACGAACTGAACGTACAAAACATCAAAACGCATTATAGCCTATTAAATTGTAGGCTATATCGCTATTCAAACATTGATTATTGTTACATCTCAACATGGAATAGGCCTATCATATTATGCCATATCATATCATGTCAAGTTAAACGCTATATTTTTAAAGTATATGCTATATTCTACATGAATTTTTATGAATTTTTATGTTGTAGAGTTGTGAATTTATTTTATCAATGGAGAAATTGAGCAGCCTTGCTTTGTTGTCTACAGTAGTAGATCAACCCTCATCTTACATTGAAGCTCCCAGATCAAGGAAGTGTCGTCGACGTAGCTTTAGCTGCAGAGAAGCTATCAAGCTTGTGTTGATAATAATAAACTCCTGGACTATGTACAAACTTCCAAATGCATCGCTTTGTGAGTACAGACCATATTTGTACTACTGTAGAAGTTTGGTGTCATGGCATGTGATTTTAGTGTGGTAATTTTGGAGATACTGCCAGGATCCATTAACCCTTGTACGAAGCTATTCGGGATAACTCAGTAACTCAGCTGATGTTCAGCCAAGATCGAAAAAACTTCGGGTGGGCTACTTGGCTGGATGTCACGGTTCAAATGACCCCAGGTTGAATCTACTCCGGAGTATCACTTTAATTCCAGGACGTTCATTCAGTGGAACCAAACACGTCATGGGCATCAGGCACAGTCAGCAGAGTCCAGCCCACATGAGCAGTAAATATACCAGCTGAGCGTTTGCACAACTGGCTGAAAGCGTCCTGAGGACGAGTCACTTGTTGAGCCGGTTTCTGCAGACACAGACACGCTGGAGGGAGTGAAGTGGAACGGGCTGCTCTGCAGGATGAAGATCCACCAACTTCTCTTCCTGTGCTTCGCACCAGGTGAGGAAACGTCGCCTTAATGTTCTTTTAACCCGTCTGTAGGATATAATGATGAGGAAAGTGCTGGCCTAATTCTTCGGTCAGAAAGAATGCAGCTGTTCTAGAGGTTGCATCTTGTCATTTATTAATTAAACAGTTGTGAAGTTGTGAAGTATTGAAGTTGTGACATTGTGGTTTTCTAAAGCAAGACAGAAATAAAAGGAAAAACAGGACAATGCTGAATTATTCACATTACAAACGTCCTATCTACAGAATCTATTCGAGGATAATCATTACTGGGAATGTACTGAACACACAGTAGTAATAATATGGTGATAAACAGTACACAAATGTCATACATAAAACATTAAAACAGCACAGGAAATCGTACTGCCTTATCTCTAATAAGTGCTAACTAAAAACACAGTGTACAGGATATCTAACACGATATTGCTGAGTCACAGAACATTCTAGACATTTCCAAATACACAGAAAGATTGTCTAGCTTAAATACAAACTTGCAAAGGACTGTAGAAACGAAATAAATGGCTGTACAAACCATATAAAGCCTGACAAGGAAAATAAGAGCACATACATTTGCAATCACGCACAACAGCACCGAGAGACTTCCAAACGAGGTATGAGAGTCCGATAATGCGACTGCATGAGAGAGAATGTCCGAGCACGTTTCATATCACGCAGGTAAACATGCATTCAAAGCGTGATCAATCCTTAAAGCTGCAGTCTGCAGGATTTGTTGTTGTCATACGTAAAGTCCTAATTTTTGGCATTTTAAGAGTTTACATGATCTATCAGAACGCTTGAAGTTGAAAACGGTGACCTCCGTAGTCGCAAAATGCAAGAAATGCTTATTTTTTAACCGAAAAATAAAAAGTTATTCAACTTCCTGTCCCTCCCCATCAAAACACATGAGAACTCGTGCACGTCTACGTGCACGCCAGACTCCTCATTCATCAACTCACCTGTCATTTGCGATCATGGAAGACACAGTAAGTAGACTAGCCCGTAATGAAGTTCTATAAGCGTGGGGACGAGCCTACCTTGTATCGCGCGTGCACAATCGGTGATTGACAGGCAGCAGAGCCCAGCTCGTAACCTGATTGGTTACCTTTTACCGGTCCGGTCTGCAATTTTGTAAACAAACCTGCTGGCTTTGGAGGGACCTAGCGGGACATATAGGGGACCTAGAGAACTCTTTTTTTTTGTATTGGGGTATTTAATGTACTACTTTCAGAATCCCCGGACAGTTCCAGGCATTATGCTTGAAAAAGAGTTGCAGACTGCAGCTTTAAAGGGGCAGCGCCGCATTTCTTAAAGGCAAAGTATTTTGCATAGGCAAGGAGGAAATATGCACTTAAAGAAGCAAAGGCATTTTAGATGTATGAAAGCAGGGAATTTTGTACACCGTCGAAATGTTGAAACTGCCGGTGCATTTTCATCTTTTGTCCACACGCAAAAGCTTTTTCTTCTTCTTATCTTCTAAAGAAAAATAACTTTTCACACTGTCGATGTGCAGAAGAAGAAGAATACTCTTACTTCAGGAGTACTTTTACTTACTGTTTGCAGTATTTTTAATTTTTTTTATGTAGAATAAAGAAAAGAATAGCCGTATAAGTGCACTTTAAAGGGATAGTTCGCCTCTTTTGACATGAAGCTGTATGACATCCCGTATCAGCAACATCATTTATGAACATCTTCTTACCCCCTGCTGCGTCCTGTGAGCAGAGTTCCAGCCTCGTTTTGGTGTTGATGAAGGTAGTCCGGCTAGTTGGCTGGGGTTTAAAAAATGAAGCGTTTTGCTTCTCAAAACAATATGCGTTCAACAGAGTAATACATTTGCATCACAAAATGGTTCTCCAGGAAAAAGTCAGACCTCACAATCTCTTGGCCCTATTTTCTCTCCCTTCGTATCACTGCCTGCTGCCGACAGCCGCGCCTGTTACGGTGTTTGCTGCTCGGTCTGCACTTCGGTCTGCACAGCAGGCAGTGATACGAAGGGAGAGAAAATAGGGCCAAGCGATTGTGAGGTCTGACTTTTTCCTGGAGAACCATTTTTTGATGCAAATGTATAAAGGCTGATTTATGGTCGTCTACGGAGACCCTCCCGGAGACGCTCTCCTATCTATCCGTCCAGGCGACGGAGACCACAAGGGTTGTGATTGGTCGGCTATCAACATCATTTCTGGTTTAGCTCCTTCCTCTCAGAACAACAACACCGCCATCTTTGAAAGAGTTTACTGTGTGCCGGTCAACATTTGGTCAAAATTATTTGCAGCAACAACAGTCTTTCTCTCTCGGTTGCCATCGTTCGCTGTGAGGAGTGGAACAGAGCCGGAAGGTGAACAACCAATCAGCCACTTTCACCATAGACGTCGCCAGATTGGGTCGTCTAACGTAGCGCCGCCTACTGATCGGGAGGTGAACTGCCTTTGGTATCCGACAGCCCGACGGAGAAGCATACTGAGGCCTTTACTCTTCTGAACGCATATTGTTTTGAGAAGCAAAACGCTTTATTTTTTAAACCCCAGCCAACTAGCCGGACTACCTTCATCAACACCAAAACGAGGCTGGAACTCTGCTCACAGGACGCAGCAGGGGGTAAGAAGATGTTCAGAAATGATGTTGCTGATATGGGATGTTACACAGCTTCATGTCAAAAGAGGCGAACTGTCCCTTTAATCATTACTACGACACACGATGCCACAAAGCTCCTAAGAACACAACATAACTTGGTGTTATGATTCAGATCCTTTAGGGATACAGTTTAAGTTTATTTCCACATGACTCTCTGACACTTTATCAGTGCTCCTACAAACATGAGACTGTGAGTAAGTGTCATGATAAGCCAAATGCAGATAATGTATTCAACAGCAAGACACGGCATGAACTGAACACTGATCACAGGAGACCTGGCTGAATGTACTGAATGAGGGAAGTGATGACTAACGCTGTGACTATGTGGGTGTGGCGGTCAGTAACCGCAGCCTGAACAACGGCAGGAGGTAAAATTCAAAACAGGAAAACCTGAAACGTGGAAATGCAAAGATCAGAAGCTAAAAGATCCCGACTGGGACTTTTAAAGTTGATTTCAGTTCCACTGATTTCTGAAGCATCTCTGTTGGATATTTACTCTGTTACATTTACATTTACTTGAGTAAGTTTTTGAAAACATTATACCTCTAGGAGTAGTTTTAAATCTCTATACTTTTTACTTTTACTTGAGTAGATGTGTGCAGCAGAAACTGTCCTCTTACTCCGCTACATTAGGCTACAATGAGCTGGTTACTTTTCTTCTTACCTCTTTGGTATTCTACGCCTCATTATTTTTATCCCCCCGCGTACGCCTCATTTTAATGTTTTATTCTGACAGAGAGAGAGACTTCCACCAAAGGCTCTACCACCTGACTGTGTTCCACCAATCAGACGCAGCCGTGCAGTCTGGTCACGTGACCATACTCGATCTCAGCGGCGGGACGGGTTAGCTTTAGCATTAGCAGTCGTAGCAAACAAACAAAGAAACAGATGAAAAATGTCAGAACCAACGGTGGGAAATGAAGACGCAGACGAGGCCTCATACTGAAAGCATGTTTACCTTACAAAGAGTGAGAAACAGCAGCTACATTATGTGTCTTCTGTGTCAACCAAAACAAACGCACATTTCAGCAGAAACTCAACATCTAACTTGAGGAAACATGTAGCGCTAAGTTTCCTAAACTCGTTTTTCCCCCCATGGATAGGTGAATGTTTGTTTTTTAGGTTACATATGGGTTACATATGTTTTAAACATTTCCTAAGTCTCTTTTATTTTTTATTGAAGTTCTTGAATTTACCTGGATTATTTTAATTTAAGCTATTTTGTAATGAATGAATGGATTTTAATTTATTTTATCAATTCGATGAACTCTAATTTGCCTAAAGATAATTATTTAGTATTTTTGTCTGTCTGATTGAATGCTTGTGTTAACAAATAAATCAGACGTTACTCAACAGTTACTCAGTACTTGAGGAGTTTTTTCACCGAGCACTTTTTTACTCTTACTCAAGGAATTATTTGGATGACTACTTTTTACTTTTACTTGAGTCATATTATTCTGAGGTAACAGTACTTTTACTTGAGTACAATTTTTGGCTGCTCTACCCACCTCTGAGCATGAAGCAGGCTTTACTGCTTGGTTAAGGAAATGATCGCGCTCCAGCCTGTGTTCTTTCTCAGTGGAAGTGTTGGTAAATGGAAAGTAAATGGCTGACCATGACAGTTCCTCATTGTGCTGGAAATGCGGAAAATTCTGGCTAAAATAACCACACTGCGACATGAATTACAAATACTGTTTTCTGTTGGGTAAGAACGGGGATTTAAAAGGGCCATCTGATGAAAATGTGGCCCAAAATAGTTCAGGTTTAAAGCAGTTGCTACCTAAGCACGTCCTCCTGACCTCCCTGAAGAAACCAATGACGACAAAGTCTGGCACAGTGTCACCTTATGGTTTAATATGCAGCACTGTTGCCTGTAAAGGACCAGACTGTTATTCCTTAATGAACTTATTTCGCTGAGTGCAGTAAATGATCGTGCATTTCCTTTTTGTCTTTAATTACTTCAGGAGCGCTGTGTGGCGGCCAAAGCTTCACAAAACTGGAAGGACAAAGCATCTCTTTCGGCTGCGCTTTTAATCCACCTCAAGGAAGCAAATTCTTCATAAAGAAAGAGTTTGGGAGCGAAACCCTTCTCATCGAAACCAGAAACGAGCCCACCCAGAGCGACAGGTTCAGCATCGGTTTGGACGAAGACATCTTTTATGTGAGGATCGTGCAGCTGAAACGGTCCGACTCTGGTCACTTCAGGTGTGGCGTGGGCAACTCTTCTTCTCCAGATCTGCAGCGAGACTTCGAACTCAGAGTAACAGACGGTGAGTTTCCATTTAAACCGTCAGGAATGTTACCCTCCAATGACATGAACTGTAGTAACCACTTTAAAATCCACTGGTCCACTTTAAAATCCACTGGTTCACTCTAAAATCCACTTTAAAATCTACTGGTCCACTTTAAGATCCACTTTATAAATCCACTAGTCCACTTTAAAATCCGCTTTAAAATCCACTGGTCCACTTTAAAATCCACTTTAAAATCCACTGGTTCACTTTAAAATCCGCTTTAAGATCCACTGGTTCACTTTAAAATCCGCTTTAAGATCCACTGGTCCAATCTAAAATCCAATGGTCCACTTTAAAATCTACTGGTCCACTTTAAGATCCACTTTAAAATCCACTGGTCCACTCTAAAATCCACTGGTCCAATCTAAAATCCACTGGTCCACTTTAAGATCCACTTTAAAATCTACTGGTCCACTTTAAGATCCACTTTATAAATCCACTAGTCCACTTTAAAATCCGCTTTAAAATCCACTGGTCCACTTTAAAATCCACTTTAAAATCCACTGGTTCACTTTAAAATCCGCTTTAAGATCCACTGGTCCAATCTAAAATCCAATGGTCCACTTTAAAATCTACTGGTCCACTTTAAGATCCACTTTAAAATCCACTGGTCCACTTTAAAATCCACTGGTCCACTCTAAAATCCAATGGTCCACTCTAAAATCCACTGGTCCACTTTAAGATCCACTTTATAAATCCACTGGTCCACTTTAAAATTCACTGGTCCACTTTAAAATCCACTGGTCCACTTTAAGATCCACTTTATAAATCCACTGGTCCACTTTATAAATCCACTGGTCCACTCTAAAATCCACTGGTCCACTCTAAAATCCACTGGTCCACTTTAAAATCCACTGGTCCACTCTAAAATCCACTGGTCCACTTATAAATTCTACTGGTCCACTGATCCACTGAGTTTTAAAATCGCTGCATTGGCTCCCCGTGCATTTCAGGATTGATTTTAAGGTTCTTTTAGTTGTTTATAAATGTCTTAATGGTCTTGGGCCTTCTTATCTATCTGATCTGCTTTTAAATTATGAGCCCTCGCGGACCCTGAGGTCCTCTGGTACCGGCCTTTTAGTTGTTCCTAAAGTTCGAACAAAAACTTCTGGTGAGATGTCGTTCCACTATTATGGACCTCATTTGTGGAACAGCCTGCCAGAGAACCTCAGGGCTGCAGAGAATGTTGATGTTTTTAAAAAGAGGCTCAAGACCTACCTTTTTAGTTTAGCTTACAGCTGAATTTTATTTCATTTATTTATTATTTTAATATATATATATTATTTTATTTATTTATTTATTTATTTTTGTTTGTTTTGTTTTAGTTTACTTTTATCTATCCATTCATTGTTTAAAATATCTATTTATTTATTTTTATTATTATTTTATTATATACTTATTATACACTTATTTATCCAGTGTTTTTCCTCATGGGGATCTTCCACACCGGGGTCTGTGGGGTCATTACTGTGGGGACCGCCCTGGTTCGGGGGGGCTGGGGGATCCTGCCCTGCAGCCCTGGCTGTGGTGTGGATGCCGGCCTGCCCTGATCTGGGCGGTTCCCCGTGGTGGCGGCCTCTGTGGTCATTGGTGGTCTGGCTCCCGGTGTGGACAGATCCCCAAGATACCGTTTCCTCACTTCAGCGTCAAGCCAGATTTTAATGTTGATTGTTGTTGATGTTGCTCATGTTGGGGGTGGTGGGGTGGTGGAGGGGGGGGGGGGGGGGGGGTAGTATGTGTGCAGTGTGGTTGTCGGTGTGATGTTGTGTGTGAGTTTATGCATGAATTGATCTGATTATTGATTTGATTATGTAAAGCACTTTGTGCTGCTTTTTAGTATGAAAGGTGCTATATAAATAAAGTTTGATTTGATTTGATCCACTCTAAAATCCACTGGTCCACTTTAAAATCCACTTTTTAAATTTTTTGTAAAAAATGTAAAAAAAAAATGTTTAAATAAATAAATAAAACCTGCGTTAATGCACGATAAAATATTTATCGGCGTTAAATAATTAGCAAGTTAACGCGATAATAACGAGTTAACTCGCCCAGCCCTACAAATGAGATAAAAATAACTCGTAGGATCTAACTGGTCTGTGTGATGTGTCCTCCGGCTCAACCCATGACTGTAGAAAATAAGACGTATTAATACCCGGCAGTGAATACGACTTTGTGTTTGTCTTTTCTGTGACAGAAATGTGCGACGGCGGCCCCGCCCTCGCCGCCCTCACCGCCCTCACCGCCCTCACCGCTCCAGCCGCCACGGTTTGCAGTGAAGCCGAAGGGGGAACCATGAGGGTGACGTGCTCTTTTCCTTCAGCCGACCTCTTCAACTTGTTCTTTTGCAAAGACGGATGCAAGAAACGAGACGTTCTGCTGGAAGCCAGTGGGTTCACAGCCCAGAGAGGCAGATTCAGGATGGAATACGAGAAAAGGGGAGTGTTTCACGTGACCATCTCCAATCTGACCGCGTCCGACTCAGGCCTGTACAGCTGTGGAGTCGATGTCACATCTGCACCAAACCCATGCAAAACTGTTGAGATCAGGGTCACAAATGGTGAGTTTTCCATCTTTATTCGATGCAAACAGAAGGTTTTCAGACCCCTGCATGTATCTTAGACTGGATTCAATTATCTTTATTCCTCATCAGTCACCCAACTCACTTATTTGGGTCCTAGCAGCGAAGCTAATTAGATTTTCCGCCATTTTGAATTTCATCAAAAACCTTCAAAAAGCATTTGAGGTCACACAGATTGTCCGATTTTCACGGGACTTGGCACATAGAATCTTCAGACCAAGCCGCACAAAAGTTATTGTGTGGAATTTTTCATTTCGCTTCCGTTTGCCCGTACCAGCCAATCAAACTTGGTGGCGACGCCGTCAAACAGGAAGTGAGGCCATATCTCGGCAACTGTTTGATCTTTTAACGTCAAACTTCTAACGCAGCCTCATGACCACATCTTTGAGAGGCCCAAGAAGTTTGGTGATGTTTAGCCTTTAGGGGGCGCTGTGTGTAGCAAAAAGGCATTTTTGCTCATATCTTTGGAACCGTTTGTCCAAATTTCACAAATGAGGTACCGTTGGAGTCCCTGAATGCAGACGAGGTCATGGCAACCCATGACGTCATTTGCGCCATATTGGATTTTCCGCAATTTTGAATTTCATCAAAAACCTTCAAAAAGCATTGCAGGTCACGCAGATTGTCCAATCTCCACGGGACTTGATACATAGAATCTTCAGACCAAGCCGCACAAAATTTATTTTGTGGATTTTTTAATTTCGCTTCTGTTTGCCCGTGGCAGCCAATCAAACTCTGCGCAAACAGGAAGTGAGGCCGTATCTCTGCAATGCATTGATATAACGATGCCAAACTTGGTGCATGGGCTCGTGACGCCTTCTTGAGCAGCCACAGCTTGCCTGCTTTGCAGCTGTGCTGCTAGGCCCCCCCATCGCTGCTTGCAGCTATATTTGGTGAAATTAAGTTTCTACCATTCTTGGCAGAAATCTCTACCCGGTTTGGTGGGGAGCTTTAAATCCTGGGTCTGCAGAACTTTACACCCACTCCTTGGTTTTCTTGGCAGATGCAAACTTTATCCCAGCCTGAAACCTTGAGCCCTCTGAAAAACTATTCCACTATACTGGTACTAGTACTGGTTTCCTCTGATGGTGGTTTTGGTTAAACAATTCAGTTTGAAACTGGATTTTTGCTTCAT
Source organism: Odontesthes bonariensis (assembly GCF_027942865.1). Classification (NCBI taxonomy): domain Eukaryota; kingdom Metazoa; phylum Chordata; class Actinopteri; order Atheriniformes; family Atherinopsidae; genus Odontesthes; species Odontesthes bonariensis. The sequence goes on from NC_134515.1 coordinate 3,116,434, forward strand.
TCTTGCATTAAAAGCCTGATTGGTGGAGTTCTGCACTGATGGTTGTGCTGCTGTAATGTCCCTCTGTCTCCAGTGACCACTGGCTTGTTGTTTAGTCATCGTTTTAAATGCTGTTGTGTTCTGACATACTGCTGAGATGTCATCTCAAGGCACTTCAAAGATACAATCCAATTCATTACAAACCAATCAAATCCAATTCTTTACATTTAAAATCAGTCCAGTTCAAACACAGTCAATTAAAAAAAAGCAGCCGAGCTCAGGAAACCAACAGACTGCTCTGAAGCTTCTCTCTGATCCAATCTCCCGTCCTGAGCTGCACGAGGCGACTGTGGGAGGAAAAAACTCCCTTTGAACAGGAAGAAACCTCCATCAGAACCAGAACCAGGAAGGGCGGCCATCTGCCTGGACCAGCTGGGGGCTGAGAGGACAGGAAAGAGGGGACAACAAGCAGCGTAACCCCAGGCCAGAGACACCTGCTGAGAGAGAGAGAAACACAAGTTAATGAAAACAATGATGTCACATGTACATGGAGAGGTGCATCATGGGAGCTCCCCCAGCAGGCTGGGCCTATAGCAGCTTAACTATGGGATGTTTCAGGGTCAGCTGAGCCATCCCTAACTATAAGCTTTATCAGAAAGGAAAGTTTTAAGCCTGGTCTTAAAGGTAGAGAGGGGCCTGATAACTGAAGGCTCTGCCTCCCAAACTGGCAGCCGGTTCCACAGAGAGGGGTCTGATAACTGAAGGCTCTGCCTCCCAAACTGGCAGCTGGTTCCACAGAGAGGGGCCTGATAACTGAAGGCTCTGCCTCCCAAACTGGCAGCTGGTCCCACAGAGAGGGGCCTGATAACTGAAGGCTCTGCCTCCCAAACTGGCAGCTGGTTCCTCAGAGAGGGGCCTGATAACTGAAGGCTCTGCCTCCCAAACTGGCAGCCGGTTCCACAGAGAGGGGCCTGATAACTGAAGGCTCTGCCTCCCAAACTGGCAGCCGGTTCCACAGAGAGGGGCCTGATAACTGAAGGCTCTGCCTCCCAAACTGGCAGCCGGTTCCACAGAGAGGGGCCTGATAACTGAAGGCTCTGCCTCCCAAACTGGCAGCTGGTTCCATCAAAGAGGGGCCTGATAACTGAAGGCTCTGCCTCCCAAACTGGCAGCTGGTTCCACAGAGAGGGGCCTGATAACCGAAGGCTCTGCCTCCCAAACTGGCAGCTGGTTCCACAGAGAGGGGCCTGATAACCGAAGGCTCTGCCTCCCAAACTGGCAGCTGGTTCCACAGAGAGGGGCCTGATAACCGAAGGCTCTGCCTCCCAAACTGGCAGCTGGTTCCACAGAGAGGGGCCTGATAACCGAAGGCTCTGCCTCCCAAACTGGCAGCCGGTTCCACAGAGAGGGGCCTGATAACCGAAGGCTCTGCCTCCCAAACTGGCAGCCGGTTCCACAGAGAGGGGCCTGATAACTGAAGGCTCTGCCTCCCAAACTGGCAGCTGGTTCCACAGAGAGGGGCCTGATAACTGAAGGCTCTGCCTCCCAAACTGGCAGCTGGTTCCATCAGAGAGGGGCCTGATAACTGAAGGCTCTGCCTCCCAAACTGGCAGCTGGTTCCACAGAGAGGGGCCTGATAACCGAAGGCTCTGCCTCCCAAACTGGCAGCTGGTTCCACAGAGAGGGGCCTGATAACCGAAGGCTCTGCCTCCCAAACTGGCAGCTGGTTCCACAGAGAGGGGCCTGATAACCGAAGGCTCTGCCTCCCAAACTGGCAGCCGGTTCCACAGAGAGGGGCCTGATAACCGAAGGCTCTGCCTCCCAAACTGGCAGCCGGTTCCACAGAGAGGGGCCTGATAACTGAAGGCTCTGCCTCCCAAACTGGCAGCTGGTTCCACAGAGAGGGGCCTGATAACTGAAGGCTCTGCCTCCCAAACTGGCAGCTGGTCCCACAGAGAGGGGCCTGATAACTGAAGGCTCTGCCTCCCAAACTGGCAGCTGGTTCCACAGAGAGGGGCCTGATAACTGAAGGCTCTGCCTCCCAAACTGGCAGCTGGTCCCACAGAGAGGGGCCTGATAACTGAAGGCTCTGCCTCCCAAACTGGCAGCTGGTTCCACAGAGAGGGGCCTGATAACTGAAGGCTCTGCCTCCCAAACTGGCAGCTGGTTCCACAGAGAGGGGCCTGATAACTGAAGGCTCTGCCTCCCAAACTGCTTTTAGAAACTCTGGAGAGCTAAAACTGGAGAAACATGATCTCTGCTGTTAGTACAGCTGAGTATCATCAGCATAGCAATATAAATATATTCCATTCTGTCTAATAATGTTACCTGATGGAAGCATGTTTAAAGTGAAAAGAATCGGTCCGAGCACAGAACCCTGAGGAACTCCATGACTTACGTGAATCAGTATATGATTCTCAGAAACAACATGTTTGTTAGGTTGACTGGTGATGTCACCTGAGTTATTTCCATTCAGCCCTTCACTGGTTAAAGCTTTTATAAGTGATGGATGGTCTTTACTCATCAAACATCATTTATTTTGAACTGTTCAGCTTCACAGATGTCAGGCGGCTCAGCCTCCAAACCAGCAGCAAAGAGCTGCATACTTCCCACTGCCGACTCCCCAACCATCGAGCCGTCTGAAGATAAAGGTACTCACAGTACATTTGTGCTTTAAATTCTCAATTTGAACTGACATATGTAGCATTGTGCATTATAATTTGGAACAGCCGGTTCATATTCCCCCGAGGATTAGTTATATCAATTCTAGGGCTGGGCAACGATTAAAATGTTTAATCTAATTAATCTCATGATTTCCCTGATTAATCACGTTTAATCACATTTGTACGCAGAATCCAAAAATGAATCCAAAAGTAGTGTATAGCTTTTAGCATTTAGCTTTATTTTAAATGTGCTGCCATATGAATGAAAGTGCCATAACATTTGTTGTGCAAACACACTTTTAACATCAGCATCTTTCTGTAGTTTTTATGTAGAAGCCTCGCTCCACTGTCTGTTTCCTTGAATGACTTGCTGCTATCAGTTGTGTGTTTTGCCTTTAAGTGATATTTTAGACTGGAACTACTACGCTGAGAAGACAATTCAACTTGGCAGTGTTTACAGATGACTTTGGTTCTGTCGACTCCGCCGTCTGGAAGAACTTTAAAATGAAAATGGCCGAGTAAAAGTTCCGTACCCTTCTCCATGTTTGGTGGATCCGCCGATTACTTTCTTTTCCTGTTCCACAGCAGACAGCAGCAGACTTTTACAAAATAAAAGCCTGTGAACAGCAGACTTTTACAAAATAAAAGCCTGTGAGCAGCAGACTTTTACAAAATAAAAGCCTGTGAGCGACAGGCTTTTACAAAATAAAAGCCTGTTAGCAACAGACTTTTACAAAATAAAAGCCTGTGAGCAACAGACTTTTACAAAATAAAAGTCTGGGAGCAACAGACTTTTACAAAATAAAAGCCTGTGAGCAACAGACTTTTACAAAATAAAAGCCTGTGAGCAAGAGACTTTTACAAAATAAAAGCCTGCGTTAATGCGTGATAAAATATTTGTCGGCGTTAAATAATAACGAGTTAACTCACCCAGCCCTAATCAATTCAAATTAAATCAAAATTAAATCATGCAGTCAGCGTTCAGCAATGAAAGATTGGCCGGTAATCATGTGATGTAGATGCTCATGGGTCCCAAACAATAAATTGTTTTTGATGAGCATATCTCTAAATAATTCTCATATAACACTATTTCTCATGTTCTCAGATGAAGACTCTGACTCGCAGTACTTTATGGGGACCACGTCTAACGGTAACAACCCTTACTAACCAGCTCTCACACTGATGGTTGTTCAGAAGCCTGTTGAATGTGCTTTAAATCCACAGTAAATGGGCCACAGCGGTTCACATGTATGGTTTAAGCTCTTCCTGACTGGTTTGCTTGCTGACTTCTTTCCCCACATAAAACATGTGCAGACTTCCAGATGTCGGCTTCATGCCTTTCATACCTGGAAACAGGTTGACACAGGATCTCAGCACTTGTTTTAACTGCTTTCTATTTCAGTGCAGAGACACAGGACTTACGCAACATGAACAGTCATAACCTCATAACAGCCAGATGTGGGTAGAGCAGCCAAAAAATGTACTCAAGTAAAAGTACTGTTACTTCAGAATAATATTACTCAAGTAAAAGTAAAAAGTAGTCATCCAAATAATTACTTGAGTAAGAGTAAAAAAGTGCTCGGTGAAAAAACTACTCAAGTACTGAGTAACTGTTGAGTAACGTCTGATTTATTTGTTAACACAAGCATTCAATCAGACAGACAAAAATACTAAATAATCATCTTTAGGGGAATTAGAGTTCATCCAATTGATAAAATAAATTAAAATGAATTCATTAATTACAAAATAGCTTAAATTAAAATAATCCAGGTAAATTCAAGAACTTCAATAAAAAATAAAAGAGACTTAGGAAATGTTTAAAACATATGTAACCCATATATAACCTAAAAAACAAACATTCACCTATCCATGGGGGGGAAAAACGAGTTTAGGAAACTTAGCGCTACATGTTTCCTCAAGTTAGATGTTGAGTTTCTGCTGAAATGTGCGTTTGTTTTGGTTGCCACAGAAGACACATAATGTAGCTGCTGTTTCTCACTCTTTGTAAGGTAAACATGCTTTCAGTATGAGGCCTCGTCTGCGTCTTCATTTCCCACCGTTGGTTCTGACATTTTTCATCTGTTTCTTTGTTTGTTTGCTACGACTGCTAATGCTAAAGCTAACCCGCCCCGCCGCTGAGACTGAGTATGGTCACGTGACCAGACTGCACGGCTGCGTCTGATTGGTGGAACACAGTCAGGTGGTAGAGCCTTTGGCGGAAGTCTCTCTCTCTGTCAGAATAAAACATTAAAATGAGGCGTACGCGGGGGGATAAAAATAATGAGGCGTAGAATACCAAAGAGGTAAGAAGAAAAGTAACCAGCTCATTGTAGCCTAATGTAGCGGAGTAAGAGGACAGTTTCTGCTGCACACATCTACTCAAGGAAAAGGAAAAAGTATAGAGATTTAAAACTACTCCTGGAAGTATAATGCTTTCAAAAACTTACTCAAGTAAATGTAACTCGTTACTACCCACCTCTGCCAGCAGCAGAGATTTAGCTTCACAGTCAGATTCAGCTGATTTTCCTTTCAGATTTGGTATCATTCCATTTTAAACTCATTGATTAGTTCATTGTCGTGCTCTTTTTCTCGTGTTTAGGCACAGTATTGTGTTGTCAACAGGCCCACCTTTGCTTTCAGGTGGTCCGTGGTTAGGTTTGGGAATTTCTTACAATGTTCGTGACACGTTTGCAGTTCTGTTTTCCTTCTTTCTTTCTTTGGTGCCAGGGTCCATCCCAGAGAATAAGCCTCCCGAAAAGTTTCACTGCCTTTAACAGCTGTTCTTTCAAACCATTGTGCCTTCATATGTGTTTATATCACCATTTATTTGCATGAATTTACCCCGGTTTGTGACTGTTCCATGAGCAGAGAAGGTTTGTCCAACGTGTCTGTTCAGGTTTCAGCCTCCGACTGATCGTGTGTCTGAGCGTGTTCGCTGTGCTGTTGGTCACAGTCCTGTTCCTGCTCTACCTGAAGAAGAGGATAGAAAAAGTGAGCGTCTCTCCTTCTGTGCTGAACAATAAGTCGAATGGAGATGCCGACGCTTCACGTGTCATTCTGTGTTTTGCAGGGTCGAACATCCCGGAATGCTCCACATATCGAGATGTAAAGGTAGTTCAACACTTTCTCTCATTATGTTAACTTTCAACATGAAATGTGACACAACTCTTCATTTTTTTCTGTTTTTTTTTTTTACAGTTAACCACATATTGAAGTGTCAGAATGGACAGAATTCATCCAGCAGTCCTGAGGCATCAGCTGCTAATCCATAGTATCAAATATTTGCTGCGTTTGTGGCGGCAGTAGCTGAATCTGAGCATTTCATACGTACAGGTTCAAAGCAAAGTCTGTGTCACAACTTTCCACCTTAGATGTATTGACACCTTTTTATTTGACCTAAGATCCACTGGTTCTCACCTCAGATTACCTCTGAATATAGTTTGAAAGCTAATTGTTTTGTACTTCGGTCATTAATATTATGATCTGATAACAACATAAAGGGCCCCTCCACTCTTTAGCTCTGGAGTCGCTGAATCTTTTTGTTTATTGAATAAAACTTACATTAACATTAACCTGCAACTCATTCCAAAAACTTTCTTTATGTCCTTTAGAAAAGATGGAATGAAAGTGTTTTAAGACATGGTGCACAAGTTTTTCTTATTTCTAACCTTTCTAAATAGTTCTCATTTTCATCTGAAGCTGAACTATTATTCTGGCTGTAGCTCTTAGTTTGATCCACTAGGGGGCAGCACAGCTCAACACGGAGCTGAGCCCTGAAGGAAACATCAGTGTGCGAGGTACACAAACTGGGCATCTATTGTTTTATTTCTTTGGGGGCTCTTTCTGTCCATAATCTACTATAAAGTTGAGTTTTCAGAGAGTTCAGCGTGTTTAATGTGTGTAACAATGATGACACTGTACAGAGCCGTGTGGGATACTTAGACTAAATGTTCTTTACTGTAGTTATTAGCAGATGTGAGTCGTTTTCAACAATCTTATGAAGAATATACCGAACAAAATTATCAGAGTTTCTTTATGTATTCATAAATTAATGCTTTATAAATAATTGTCCAATTCCAGGTGTCCACCATCCGAGTTACGATTGGCAAATACTGAATATTATGATGTCAAGTTCTTTATGTGCGTCTTATAAACACTAAAGTGGACGATCTGATCTCAGATCTGCAACGTGCAAAAAAAAGTGCATCCATCCATTTTCCATACCAGCTTAATCCACTTCAGGGAGGCTGGGGGGCGGAGCCTATCCCAGCTGTCATTGGGCGGGAGCCGGGGTACATCCTGGACGGGTCGCCGGTCCATCACAGGGCGCCACAGAATCAGGCTGTTACTGCTGCTGCTTTTCCACCAAATCATGCTAACACACTGGAAAAAATCTAAATCTTACCAAGTATATTTGTCTCATTGAGTATCTCATTACACTTGATATAAGACACAACTGCCTAACAAGTACTATTTCAGCCAGATATAGGGACTTGTTTTAATACAATACATCTGGAATATCTTGTTAAGTGAAAAAGTCTTGAAAACAAATTGTTTTGAGTCATATTTCACATGAAACAAGCTTTTTTTTATTAATTTGAAGAGGTTTTTAAGCTAATTTCAAGATCACTTTTATCTCAAAAGTCCCAAATATCACATTTTATTTCAAGAAATCTTGACAAGCCGATTTTCACTAGTTCCACTGGCAGATTTTTTTTTGCTTATTTCAAGCACAAATGTCTTGTATTTGTTGTTTTTTTTACCTATTTTTGGAGGGGCATTTTTTCCAGTGCAGTCACCTGTTTGGAATCACGCTCTGGTGTTTTTAAAGCTCGTTATGAGGCCTTAGTTGCCCCGGCTCAGCTGTCTTTAATGTGTTGCAGGCCTGAAATGCAGAAATGGGTGAAATTGAATAAAGCTGACAAGATGAAACTCGGAACATCTTTGAGTTTATACTCTTTGCAATGAAATGAAATCAAAGCAAACGTCAAAGTTGTCCATATCTTTCAACTTTTTTCAAATTGTGGCTGTAAATACTGACATCGGGTGACAGTATTTATGAGCTGAAATTGCAAAAAAAAAAAAAAATGAACATGTCTGTAATAACCAGAAATTAAGGTAAAAATTAGGGCTGGGCGAGTTAACTCGTTATTATCGCGTTAACGCATTAATTATTTAACGCCGATAAATATTTTATTGCGCATTAACGCATGTTTTGTTTTATTTTATTTTATTTTATTTTTTTAAATAAAATTTTTTTTTTGAAGGCTTTTGTGCCTTTAATGGATACGAAATTTTAGAGAAACAGGAAGCAGGGGGCAGAGAGAGGGGGAACGACACGCAGCACAGGGCCGTCCGATGCGGGACTCAAACCGGGTTTTTATTTTGGCTTTTATTTTGTAAAAGTCTGTTGCTCACAGGCTTTTATTTTGTAAAAGTCTGCTGCTGTCTGCTGTGGAACAGGAAAAGAAAGTAATCGGCGGATCCACCAAACATGGAGAAGGGTACGGAACTTTTACTCGGCCATTTTCATTTTAAAGTTCTTCCAGACGGCGGAGTCGACAGAACCAAAGTCATCTGTAAACGCTGCCAAGTTGAATTGTCTTCTCAGCGTAGTAGTTCCAGTCTAAAATATCACTTAAAGGCAAAACACACAACTGATAGCAGCAAGTCATTCAAGGAAACAGACAGTGGAGCGAGGCTTCTACATAAAAACTACAGAAAGATGCTGATGTTAAAAGTGTGTTTGCACAACAAATGTTATGGCACTTTCATTCATATGGCAGCACATTTAAAATAAAGCTAAAGGCTAAAAGCTATACACTACTTTTGGATTCATTTCTGGATTCTGCGTACAAATGCGATTAATCGTGATTAATCAGGGAAATCATGTGATTAATTAGATTAAACATTTTAATCGTTGCTCAGCCCTAATTTAAATGCATCAGTGGCTGAAGGTTCCTGTCCTTAAAGCAGGAAATCTGCCTCTGCTGTACATTCTGTGTCGGCACGCCGCTGCGTCCCACACAGCTCTGCAGCCCACACATCCACCAGAGTTCAGAGGTGGATCTGCATCAGCAAACAGCTCAGGAGTGATGGAGCAACATGTGAATCAGGTGGATCATGGAAGCAAGAGGAGAATGTTAAAGATCGTAAAGGGTTTGGTACTTTATCCTGCAGGGTTTGTTGTTTTTATCAGAACGGTGTGGGCGTGTTTGGTTACTTCACACTTTTAGAAAAGGCCTCAGGAGACTAAAGTATCTGTTTGGTGTAAAGTTTTACAGTCAGTCAGCTGAGAAATCTGTGAGTTATCTTTGAGGTTAATGATCTGGTTTTCAGCACCACAAACCTCAGTGGATATCTGCTGCTCTGATGACTGGAAAACACTTTTCTCATCCCTGCATGCAGAGTTTAACACAAATAAGAACGTTTTTTCCATGTGCGTGCACACTCAAACTGAGCTACAGTAAAATCATTCTCACTGTCAGGTTTCCTTTCACGTCTGCAGGAATCATGTTTTTACTCTTATTCCATCACTGCAGCTCAGAATAGGACGAGGCGAGTTTGTGGTAACAACTGACACAACACGGAGAAAACAAAGTCTTCAGTCTCACAATCAGCTCCCATTTCTAAACATTTAGGACACACAGACTTCATCGGGAATAAACTACTGTTGATCTCCAGTCACTGTGCATGATTCGTTTCCTCTGGACGAGATATAAGATGCCAGCTGCACCCGTGATAAGTTCCAGGTTAAGTTCCTCCATCCGTTTCCCATCCCGGCTTCATCTTATCCCTGCTGCCTATCCCAGGCTGCGCTAGTGCCAGAGTAAGTGCGGTAAGTCAGGTACCGAGACAAATGGGAAGACAATTTAGGAAACAAATTGGTGCGTAAGGAGCTGGGACGAAACAGGTGATGTCCCATGTGTCTCGGTACCTAACTTACCGCACTTACTCTGGCACTAGTTATGCTCTTAGCTGTTTGGTTTTGGAAGGAAATGCACTTATGATTTCTTGTGACCTGAAGTTCTTTTGCCTACCGATGTGGAACACACTTATTGTAAGTCGCTTTGGATAAAAGCGTCTGCAGAATGACCGTAATGTGATGTAATATGATGTAATATGATGTAATGGTTCTGTGAATTCACAGAAAGTGTAGAGAGTCGTGTTGAAGTTTCAGCAGGAGATTCTCTGAGACTCTTTGTGGGGACGTGTGATGCATCGGTGGAACACATTTTGTTTACACCAGAGAAGGCACCACACTTATCTGTGATGGGGACTGTTTTTGTCTTGATACCTGCTGCATACATCATACATTTGGACAAGCATCATTAATATTAAAGAAGCTGAATAAAGGCATCTTGCTCTCTCTGAATTTTCATGCACTTATTTTCAGATTCAACACAAGAAAGTTTTCTGGGTGAACTCATTCCAACATGCAAGCCTTCCAAATAACGTCAGGCTGGGTGATTTCAACCTTTAAGTTGACTATATTTTACTATAGTGAAATTAATAGAACTACACAAATAGAAAACTATTGTGGAAGTTGTTTGCATATAGATACTCATGTGAGATACCGACACATGAACATGGAGCAGAAACGTCCATCTGTGCTAACATACAGTATATTTTCTTAAATCTGCAGCTTCCCAGGAGACAAAGACGTACACAATGTAAGATATATACACATTACACCCCTACGCTGTATAAATCATGGCATCACATCCACTCACACCCGTCCTCCCACTAATGGCTCCAACTAATTATACTTTCCTGAACTCTCTGCTGTTATAAATACATGCAGGGGAGGACAAGTGCAGCTCAGAGTTTCTCAGTAATGGAACTAATAAGGATGTTATCATAATACCCAAGCTTTTCTTGGCTCTTTGTAATCTGAGCTCATTTTCCATACGTATGAAATTCCAAGTAGCAGTTAGGAAATCCTTAGCAGCGCATCTCAAAATGACAAAATGAACTTCAAACTGCAGTCAGCTATAAGAATAAAAGGTTCCAAACTACCTTTTTTGTTTTGAAAAGCCGTGAAATCATCTACAATCTAAGCAACTGTCGAGCTAGCACAATTAGCTACATGCTAACATTGGTGTCAGGTGTCAGAATTATGTTTAAATAAAGAACTATTTTAAAGTAGCAGTTAGGAAATCCTTAGCAGCACATCTCAAAAATGACAAAATGAACTTCAAACCTCAGTCAGCTATAAGAATAAAAGGTTCCAAACTACCTTTTTTGTTTTGAAAAGCCGTGAAATCATCTACAATCTAAGCAACTGTCAAGCTAGCACAATTCGCTACATGCTAATATTGGTGTCAGGTGTCAGAATTATGTTTGATTAAAGAACTATTTTAAAAATTCACATTTAATGGTACCGGCACCTCGAACGTTTTTCTGGTTAAGATGTAAAATCGCATCTGTTAAACGCTATCTGTTTTAATGTAAAGCTAGCCTAAGTTGTTCCTAGCGTTCACTTCAATGAGGACACATTCGATTAATATGAAAACTCTGCTTTAACATCACCATAAAAGCACACAGAAAATATAATAAATATGTAAATATGGTTCGCCATCGACATTGTTATTTAGTTTAGAGTTTAGATGGACAGAAACCAAACTGTGATAGAGCTAATGTTAGCCATGTAAGCTAACATAAGCTGTTGTAGCCTAAACATGCTCTTCATCATCATTATTCTTTAAGCAGAACATCTCAATTCGTCAGTATTTTTGTCATAAAGTAGAATAACTAACAGTAATGCTAACTTCAGGTGCCCTTGCCACCAGTAGCCTACAAAGCTCAAACATTCATGCTAGTGCTAGCTTTACTGTTTTAGAGGCTGCAGCCCTGCAGAGGTGTTTGCACAGTAAGTTTGATTTATTTTGTTTTTTTCTGTTCTTTTCTCAAATCGAAAACATTTCAAAGCAGTTAAAAGTGCATCTGGATTTTGGGCCGAGTGTTAGATTTTATTGATTTCTGTATAGAAATGTTCTCCTTCCAATCATTCTCTGCAGAGCGAGTAGGAGGGAGTCGGAGCAGAATAGAGTGCGGAGGAGGAGGAGGATTATGAAAAGAAATTATCCAAAGCAAGGGGAGAGAAGAGCAAAATTATAGTGAAGTATTACAGCCGTATTCCTCCCAGAAACCTCTGCTCTTATCTATTTGTTGCTCAGAAAGATTGCTCAGAATAATTGATTTTAAATGCTTTTTCAAAACACTTTGTAATGCCAGAAAATGCACAAACAACTGGGCCTGGCAGTGATAAGTACGTCACTTCTCTTGTGCCAGTTAAGGCGAGACACGGCAGACAAAAACAGTGATTTATCAGGGTCAATTTGAGATTTTGGGCCAGTCTACTCCTTCAATATGTGTTCTTTCAATCTGCTATAAAGAAAACGTTGAAAACATAAATTAAAATGTTTATTTCATCACATTTTGTTTACTCACGGATTTACCAAAATGAATTCCCCAATTTAAATCTCTAAATGCTGTTTTCTCAAAATCAGTTTTTTGTATTTTTCCAGTATCAGTATCTCAGCCTATGGAGCACCCACTAACACCAAACTTTCCAGTTATACACTTAGCAGTATTCTGAAGATATTTATAGAAGGATTTGTTGATAAATCATTCCTGGCCTGATTTATGTGACATTATAATAAAAAAAATATGGCGAAAATTGATGTTTTTTAGGCTATGGGCAGTATATTTTGATTTCCTAGGAAATGAAAGCAGATATCCTGAAATCCTTCTGTAATTTTATTTTCATTTTGTGTGTAAACAAAATGAAAAAAAAATTTTGCACCCGGCTTTATCATATGTTCAGATCTATCTTCCGGAAATATATGCAAATGTGCGCATATTTAATGAGATGATGCCTAATTTGCATAATTAAACATAAACATTTCTAAAACTTGTAATACACTTTTTTTCATACTTGTATAAGTAATCAACTGAGGAAGTTTCATGGTGATATCTATTATTTTAAAATATTACCCTATTCACCTGTAGTGTCTTGCCTTAAGAGAATGAATATTCAGTGTTCCCACGTTCCCTTTACATGATTATGATAATCAAAAAAACGGACGTTTTCTCCTTATTTTGAAGGAAAACATTCCTTGTGTTTACTTCCTGTTTGTCCTGGAGGAGCCCTGATGATTTCCCACCTGTGGCTCGTTACCCTTCAGACTCTGTGTGTGAACACAGTCTTTTGTCTTCCGCTGAGGAGTTGCCAGCCAGTTTGTTTCGCTCTGATTTTCTTGGCACTTCTCGGACTCTTGTGGCATCTTCATGCTTGTAAGTTTTGGATCCTGTCACTCGCTGCTCTCCAGTTAGTGCATGTGGACTGTAGCCAGAAATGCTAAGTGCTAAATGTTCCTATCAGGGGACAGATTATTCTGCCTGGGGAGACGGTTTCATATAGGGAAAAATAAATGAGGGACGCCTCATTAGAAGGGCCGGCCGAAACCGATTGCCTTCACGTTTCCTGGCCTGGTGAATTTTTTAGCCCCTTTTTTTGTGAGTGAAACAATTTTTTAACTATTTGACTCGAACCTGAATTGATTTAGATGCATATTTTTTGAGTGACATGAACACCTGGAAAACTAATTATTATCCAGCAATTCACTTTAATATAAAATAACAAAATTAACCGAATAAAATAAGTATCTTTCTTAAAGGAGAAGTTTGTTTTTTGTTTTTTTAACCTGGACCTGTTTCTTTATTTCACCAATACTTTAAGACGAATGAATGAAAAAAATGTTTTCCCCCTGTTTGAGTAAAAGTACTATTGCACTGTTAGCTCATAGTTGCCGTGTTGTTGTTATTTTGTAGCAGAGTGGTGCAAAAAGTCTACATGTCTGTTCATCATTAAGTGGTTTCAGAGTTACATGGTTGTGTAAAAGGTTCCTGTTTTCAAAACAAAAGCACCGATTGTATGGTAATGGCTTTCCCTATGATAAAAGGCAACGGGTATTTTATTTTGTGAAAATAACCGGAAGTGCGTTGCTCACTGCGGCTAGCTTTAGTAGCGCCGAATTCGTGGGAACAAAATTGTAAACGGCCGGTATTTTGTCAGGTTTTCAACACGTTGGGGATCTAAACGACTACTTTCTCACCTGAAAATGTTTCAAATGTTGCTAAAGTTTACAGAGTTTAGAGCTTAAGAGAAATCAGCTTCAGGCCGGCTGATTTCGGCTCGGGCAGCGAAATGCATTGTGGGTAAACGCTCTGCATACTGTCTGATCGATCAGTATGTAGTAGGCGGTTTCGAACACAGCCAATGTCAAAGCTCAGTTCAACCGTCAGAAATCTGGGAGTGAACTTTGACCTTTGATCTGAGGTCGGACAAACAAATGAACAATGTCGTCAGGACTATTTTTTTCCAGTTGCGTCTCCTGGCCAAAGTTAAAATGTTTTTAAGTCCTCATGACCTTGAGAAAGCCATCCACGCCCTAATAAGTTCAAGGTCAGACTGTTTTAATGCTCTTTATGTCGGCGTCTCCCAGTCTTCTCTCAGCCGCCTTCAGCTGGTGCAGAACGCTGCTGCCCGTCTTTAACCAACACCAACAGACGTGTGCACATCACTCCTGTTCTTAACTCCCTCCATCGGCTTCCTGTCCTTTATGGAACTGATTTTAAACTTTTTTTTTTTTTTTATAACTGATTTTTTTTATTTGACATATACATACAAACACAGATGGGGTGTATATTATATGCAGTTATACTTGCTTAAAGTTCTGTAGAACTTAACGCCATATTTCCGCTAATCCGATCCTCTTCTTCGCTCTATGTGCCTTAACGAGCATTCTGCGTTAATGAGTCCTTTACAAGTGAGAAAAACAACCATACAGAGCACAGAGTCATTTACAGGTGAGAGCAACAACGATACAAAAAGAAAAAGAAAGAACCTACTCTCCTGTAATTAGTTAAAAAATAAATAAATAAAAAAATAAGTAAGAAAAACAAGAATATAGAGGTAACTATATTATTATTATTGCCTGTACTAATAATGACCATCTTTAATCTGTTAACTGTTTAATCGTTAATGCCCATAATCTGTTTAATTTCCTTTGGAATATTCTTCCAAAAATTTTTGGGCAATAATTTTTTTTTATTTGTAGCACATTTCATGTACAAACAATTCAAAGTGCTTTACATAAAATAAAAGCATTGCAGCAGGGAGTGGAAGAAGCATTAAAAATAATAATAATAAAAAAAAACATAAATAAAAGATAATTATCAAACATGTCTGTTTTCAGCTGTAGTTTTTCTTTTTTTTTTTTTTTCTCCATGATAAACACGTTTTCTCTCCATTGCATGATGCTTGGAGGCTGTGGTTTCAACCAGGAAGCTGTTACAGTCTTCTTTGCCATCAGCAGCAGGATTCTCAGTAAATATTTAGAGCTCTTTTCTGTCATACCGTCAGGAATTATACCCAAAATGTAAAGTGCTGCTTCCAGATGGAGGTTAATGCCCATAATCTGTTTAATTTCCTTTTGAATATTCTTCCAAAAATCTTTATTTTTGGGCAATCCCAGAACATGAGTGGAGTCGCCCACTGCTCCACACTCCCTCCAACAGAAATCAGTATATTATATAAATCAGTTGTATTGCTGTATTTCCATGTAATGAACGGAGTGTAAAAGTAACGCATTTTCACTTTCCAATCGAACTCCCTCCATGTTGGACTATTAGTTAGTTTGTGTCCCTCTTTAAATGTTGGTTTTAAACTTTTAATGTGTGTTTTTAAAGCTCTTAACGGCCTCGCCCCGTCGTATTTATCTGAGCGTTTAACAGTCCTGGTAGAGCTCTGAGGTCAGCAGATCAGTTTCTGCTGGAAGTGCCCAGGTCAGAATACAAACCCTGGGGTGAGCGAGCCTTTTCCCAAAGCTGCCCCCAGGCTCTGGAATAAGCCCCCCGTCCAGCTGCGTCTTATTTCTGACCTGGGCCTCTAAAAACCTGCTTATTTAGGATGGCTTTAATACCCAGTAGTATGATGACACTTTCATCTTATCTTATTCGATTTTATTCTATTTTATTGCTTTCACTGTTCTTTTATTGTTTTTATTTGTTTTTACTTCTTCTTCTCTTTATTTATTACCTGCTGTAAAGCACTTTGGTACACCGGAAGGATTGCCTGTAAAGGGCTGTAGAAATAAAGTACATTTACATTGTTACCGAAATGCAAATGGAAGCACAATGATACTAAAGTCGTATTGAAACAGGATGGCATTTGTCTATAAGTGTTTTTCTGTAATTCATCGAGTCGTGTTTTTGCTGATCGATGACACAGAAATGGAAGACAGTGAGGATGAGGAGAAGCAGGAAGAGGACTGAGGATGGAGACAGTTAAAGATGCAGATGAAGTGTGGCTCAGAGAGATTAACAGGAGGTGAAATAAGGATGGAGGAGGTGCAGCAGCACAAGTGCATGCAGGAGGTTGATGAAGAGAGCCCCCAGAGATAGGAAAAAAGACGGGCTCTCACTCTGCTGCTTTTTTCTGACCTTAATTGGACAAATTTGGCAGTAGATCTATTTCTAATTGTTCGTTTCATTCTAACAACACAGCTTTTACATGGAAGTGCTCATAACTGGAGTCTGAAACCAGTTTAAGTGAAATAATAATGTCATTATAACCTTACATTTGATATGAAAAACACATTTTGAATTAAAGGGACAGTTCGCCTCTTTTGACATGAAGCTGTATGACATCCCATATCAGCAACATCATTTCTGAACATCTTCTTACCCCCTGCTGCGTCCTGTGAGCAGAGTTCCAGCCTCGTTTTGGTGTTGATGAAGGTAGTCCGGCTAGCTGGCTGGGGTTTAAAAAATAAAGCGTTTTGCTTCTCAAAACAATATGCGTTCAACAGAGTAATACATTTGCATCACAAAATGGTTCTCCAGGAAAAAGTCAGACCTCACAATCTCTTGGCCCTATTTTCTCTCCCTTCGTATCACTGCCTGCTGCCACCTGCCGACAGCCGCGCCTGTTACGCTGTTTGCTGCTCGGTCTGCACAGCAGGCAGTGATACGAAGGGAGAGAAAATAGGGCCAAGCGATTGTGAGCTCTGACTTTTTCCTGGAGAACCATTTTGTGATGCAAATGTATTACTCTGTTGAACTCATATTGTTTTGAGAAGCAAAACGCTTTATTTTTTAAACCCCAGCCAGCTAGCCGGACTACCTTCATCAACGCCAAAACGAGGCTGGAACTCTGCTCACAGGACGCAGCAGGGGGTAAGAAGATGTTCAGAAATGATGCTGCTGATATGGGATGTTACACAGCTTCATGTCTGAAGAGGCGAACTGTCCCTTTAACCAATTAAGATATTTTCAATGGCAAAATATGCAGGTTTATTCCATATTACTTTTATCCTATTCCCTTTCAATTGTGGGCTTATATAATACGTGGCATTATATGGGCCACGTTTGGCCCATATAATGCTAATGACTGCGCCATAAATGCCAAAGTAGTAGTAAATAAAGTAACGCACATTAGGCCCACTGGGCAGGTGAAAGCGGCAGAGTGGAGCAGAGTGGAGCATCCTGTATGAAAGCGGCAGAGTGGAGCATCCTGTATGAAAGCGGCAGAGTGGAGCATCCTGTATGAAAGCGGCAGAGTGGAGCATCCTGTATGAAAGCGGCAGAGTGGAGCATCCTGTATGAAAGCGGCAGAGTGGAGCATCCTGTATGAAAGCGGCAGAGTGGAGCATCCTGTATGAAAGCGGCAGAGTGGAGCATCCTGTATGAAAGCGGCAGAGTGGAGCATCCTGCCCTGGCTGCAGGATCTTTGGTTCCTCTGCAGCCGCAGCTCTCAGCAGCATCCCGGGGACAGAAGCACCGTGATGGGGATTATTCTTCCTGCTCAGCGGACACAGATCCAGCTGTAGCCAGAGGTGAGTCCGCATCGAGCCTTTGAGCCTTCCGCGTGCCGACGGCCGGCCGCCTGGGTTTGAACGCGCGTTCTGTCCGCGTGCATGTTGCCCACATGCTTTAATGAAGCGGCTTTTCTCGCGCGGGCATCGTTAATGAGCGCTGCCGGTTAATTGGTTTTCCTGTCACGCGGACAGCGCGCGATCTGAAGGTTCCATGCTGCCCTGGTGCCCATGAGCAGGCGGGCAGGAGGCTTCCTGTCCCCGCCACAGACACGCAGCAGCGGCCGCTGCTCACACATAGATCTGCTGCTTTATTTCTGGGATCTGAAGGCCTGGTGCAGCCTCAGTTCAGTGGGAGGAAGGCTGGAACATTCAGCTTCTCTTTATGGAAACTCTGCCTTTAAATGTCAGAAATGATGTGCTTACTGTGGATTTTCTTCATGGCTTTTGGAAGCAGAGCTGGTGCAGCTACAGGTAGTGAAGCTGCTTCATATTCTGATCACATTAAGCTCCTCTAAGTCTTTGTGTGTCAGCTTAAAAGTCTTCTAAATGTTTGAGCTGTTAAAGGGGAACTCCGGGGCATTTGAAGCGCGTTTCCATTGCTAGAGGTTGTCAAATACTGACAGTAGGACACAGAGAGGTGCAAATCGGCGCTCCCTGTGTGGAGATCGCGCTGTTTGCGCAGCCTGTCATGCAGGCAAGAGCTAACCCTTCCAGTAAAACAACAACTTTCACACTGCAGAAACGTCACACCACTTTAAAACATTTAAAACATTACAATACATGCCCAGTAATATTGTTGTAATGTTTTAAATACTTGAACGCAGTTTTTCTAGAGAATATAATTGTTTTGTATATGGGATTATTCTCCATCGACTCTTTTGGGCTTTCACATGCGCGAGCCTACAACCAGCCGGTGAGTTACATGCTGTTTATAAAGTTGTTTTGTAACGTCCCCATGCCAGTAATGTGAGAACCATGCATATGGTTTTGATGGTAAGGCTTGTGACTTTATTGTCGGATGGGTTATAAAAAACCCTTTGTAAGTATTTGCACTCGGATGCTTTAAGTTATATTTAATGCTGCAATATCAAGTAAATTTTACTTACCATAAAACACAACAGTTTTGAAGATATTAAGTAACATTTACTTAATTACATCTAAGTTTTAAGTTATATTTATTTAAACAAATTAAGTAAAGTCTACTTGTTTTTCATAGGCAGGAACATCATTTTACTCAAAATTTTAAGTAAATGTTATATATCTGTAGTATTTGCTGTTATGAAGTAACTTAGTAGATTTTAACGATACACTTTCAGAGTAAAGTTTATGTAGTATTTCTAGGTTTATGTACATACAACTATTAAACATTTAACTTGAATGAGGAAACCTAAGTAAAACGTACTCTTCCTCCATAATTCATGTATTACGTTAATAAAATGTTTAATTTTATTTAAGAAGCTCGAGTTCTTACTGAATCTTAAAAATACAAGGTAGAAATTATTTACAGTTACTCTAATAGAGTTTACTTCACCAAAAAGTCACTTTTTTCAGTGTACGGACGTGTTTTTACATCGCTGTTATTGGTCTTCTTACCTCTCAAACTTCCATCTGCAGAGCGCAGGCTCTTACAGCCTTCTTCACAGCATTTATTTCAGTATTTTCTGTTCTGAGATGCTCTCGTGCTCCCTTTGCCTGCAGCGAACTGATTAAAAAAAAAAAAAAAGACTTGAAACTTCATGACTTGGTCCCATTGGAGGCTTTTTAAAAGGCTGGATGACTCTGAGGCAGACGTGTGTTTGTAGACGTTCTGCCTGATTTCCTGGTTTGAAGTTGATGCATCAGTCAGTTTGATGTGTGTTGGTATGTCTGTTTTTATCTGTTTTTATGTTTTTATCTGCGTGCTGCTGTCTTACTCAACTCAACTTTATTTATAAAGCCCTTTAAAAACAGCTGAAACAAAGTGCTGAACATGAATAACAGCACGAAGTATAAGGCATAAAACATAAGAACAATGTAAAAACGATAACAATATTAGCCAGGACACTGTTGGAAAAGAGATTCTTAATCTCACTGAGGCTTTTCCTGGTTAAACAAAAGTAAAAGAAAAGGTTCAAAGGTTGACAAAAAGATGCAAAACGATATCAGAAAGACTTCAGGTAACCACAGAGAAAGGAAAACTGAACACAAAGACAAAAAAAAAGTAAAGAAGCAAAAACAAATGAAGCAAAAATAGACCAAATATCCTCAGAAGACGAAAACTACTCGCATAGACCTTTGATGTAGGGCTGAGCGATGGCTGTCCAGGGATAACTTTTCCTCTGGCGATATGAAGCATGGCCGAGATACTTTTCCATAGATTCTTTTCGGCCATCTTTTGACAGACAACACTAACAGCCAATGACAACAAGAGTTACGCCACGCTGAACCAATCACGTGGCTGGAATAGAGCCATGCTAGCAGCTAGCCGTGGCGTGTTTGTTTGTTTGTTCGTTTGTGCTGCAGCAGGCGTATAAAAACAGAAAATGAGACGTAGCCCAAGCTGAAGGGATGACAAGTTTATTTGTACGGCACAATTCAACAACAAGGTGATTTAAAGAGCTTTACAGAGACATTAAAACATTAGAAATAAAAAGCATGATTCAAATTTTAAACAAAAAAGAAAGAAATAAGAACAATAGATAAAATCAGGAGTTAAAATGTGATTAAGTTTTGAAACTCAAGCTTCAGATTTGGAGCTTTATCCAAATGCAGCTGAACATAGGTGTGTCTTTAACCTGGACTGAAAGACTCAAAGGCTGTGTTCCAAACCGCATACTTCTCCTACTAACTTTTTGAGTTAGTATGCGAGTTTGAGTAAGCGAGAAGTTCCCGGATGCATACTAGATTCTCTGAAATGTTGGGTATGCATCATGAGGTTACTACTCATACTCAAACTACCCAAGATGCAACGTAACGTGACGTCGTCAATCGTCATTTCCTGTCAAAACGGCAGTTTCAAGCTAGCTACAACGAGGGTAGGTTCACTTCCTGTTTTCAAAACAAAAGCACCAATTGTATCCTAATGGCTTTCCCTATGATAAAAGGCAACGGGTATTTTATTTTGTGAAAATAACAGGAAGTGCGTTAGCTCACTGCGGCTAGCTTTAGTAGCGCCGAATTTGTGGGAACAAAATTGTAAATAGCCGGTATTTTGTCAGGTTTTCAACACGTTGGGGATCTAAACGACTACTTTCTCGCCTGAAAATGTTTCAAATGTTGCTAAAGTTTACAGAGTTTAGAGCTTAAGGGAAATCAGCTTCAGGCCGGCTGATTTCGGCTCGGGCAGGAGCGAAATGCATTGTGGGTAAACGCGCTGCATACTATCTGATCGATGAGTATGTAGTATGCGGTTTCAAACACAGCCGTAATGATGGATTTCCTCCAGCTGTGATGACTGAACTGTGACAGTTAAAAGAAGAAGCTGAAGTGAACAGCCTCTGGTGCCTCCTGTGGATCTGTTTTCCACGTTTGTCACCGTTTGATGGCTCACGTTCCTCTCTGCTTCCAGCACCCACTCTCCTCCTCTCTCCTCCTCTCCTCCTGTTTCTTCCTCTTCTCTCCATCCATCCGTTCAGGCAGCTCCTGTCTGGACTCCACACCTCCTCCTCTCCTTTTCACGGCGGCGTAGCAGCGGAGGAGAAAACGTTTCACCAGTAATAATGACCATAGCGGCGTCCGTTCACACGCTCGCACGGACGGCGAAGGGGCATCACCGGCGCTGCAGCGGCGCATCGTTCGGCTGTCAGACGCAGAGGAATGATAATTAGAAAGAGATCGACTCGACGGCAGGGAGAAAAAGAGGTAGAACGAGGAGGGAGGAAAGGAGGAGAGGAGCCCGGCCTGCAGCATGAAGGGAGAAAGGAGGAAGGATTGAGCTGAACATAATCTGATCAGGAGGAAGAAGAGAGGAGCACCAGCAGTTTGCTCTTCATTTTATTTATTTATTTATTTATTTATTTATTTCTGGAGAAGATGATGGTGACAGCAGCAGCGGAGGAGAGGAGAGGGGGATAAGCCTGGATCAATAATCCTCCCTCCTCCACCTTTATCCCTCCATCACCTCTGCAGGAGAAACCTGTGAGACTCGCCGCCTGGTTTTTATCCTGAATGCTGCATCGTGTCTGCGTGCATGTGGGCGAGCGTGCACGTGAGCGAGCGTGCCCTCACATGTGTGTCACGTATGTGGAAGTGTTGGCTATGTAGGCCACGAGGCGTGTGCATGTGTGTGTGCATGTGTGCTAAACCTGTCCTAACTCTTCTGTGTGTGAATGGAAGGAGGCTGATGAGCTGATGTAAAGTGTGGGTTGTATAAGCCGTGTGTGTGTGTGTGTGTGTGTGTGTGTGTGTGTGTCAGATAACACGACTGTGAAATTAGACAATTAAAATAGTGCTGCTGCTGTTAAATTAGATCGAAATTATCTCAAAGATGATAAGGGGAAATGTGGCCGTCGGAGCCGCCTACGCTCTGAGCTCTCTGTGCACGTAAAGAGGAAAAAAATGAAGATTTATTTCGGCTGGAAATGAGAAAAATGTAACCGTGTCACAGCTAATGAGGACGTTTTCTCTCTGAACAAGCACAAAAGTTTCATGGATTGAGTTTTTTAAATGGATCCCACTTTGCAAACTGAACGTTTTTTGCACTTTATTACACTAAACCTGAAACAGGAAATGCTTTCATTAAAGCTGCATTAAATCATTTTAACCAATTATTTCCACGACAGCAGCTTAGATTCTTAAAAATGTGGCCGTCAGTTTCCTGAAATGTGCAAATGGCCACCTGAAAGGAGCTTTTCCAACCTGTTGGAAGCCAGTTTTTATCTAAACCCTGGATTTTTACAAGCTACATGCAGAATCCTCTGCTGCTGGTGACAGGGAGACCATCATGCTATCATACAGCAAACTGAGTCTGTGTTCCAAACCGCATACTACATACTGCATACTCATCGATCAGACAGTATGCAGAGCGTTTACCCACAATGCATTTCGCTCCTGCCCGAGCAGAAATCAGCCGGCCTGAAGCTGATTTCTCTTAAGCTCTAAACTCTGTAAACTTTAGCAACATTTGAAACATTTTCAGGTGAGAAAGTAGTCGTTTAGATCCCCAACGTGTTGAAAATCTGACAAAATACCGGCTGTTTACCATTTTGTTCCCACGAATTCGGCGCTACTAAAGCTAGCCGCAGTGAGCTAACGCACTTCCGGTTATTTTCACAAAATAAAATACCCGTTGCCTTTTATCATAGGGAAAGCCATTACCATACAATTGGTGCTTTTGTTTTGAAAACAGGAAGTGAACCTACCCTCGTTGTAGCTAGCTTGAAACTGCCGTTTTGACAGGAAATGACGATCGGCAACGTCACGTTACGTTGCGTCTTGGGTAGTTTGAGTATGAGTAGTAACCTCATGATGCATACCCAACATTTAGGAGAATCTAGTATGCATCCGGGAACTTCTCGCTTACTCAAACTCGCATACTAACTCAAAAAGTTAGCAGGAGAAGTATGCGGTTTGGAACACAGCCTGTGTGTCATCACTCTGGAAGGTTTCACCCATGAAGTAGTCAAAGCTCTCAGAAGCCTTAAATTCCCATTTGAAACCATCTTTTCCCAAACTGAGGCGACCGTATTTGGAGGACAGGTTGGTCCCGCAGAGTGTTGCTTGGTAAGTGCATCTAACTGCAGCAACTTTTTTAAATTGGCGTGAAGCTAGCAGAGGGAGCCATGACGGCTTCAGCTTCTCTGTGGGATTGTGTTCTTTATATCTGATGGTTACCATTTTCTAAACTCACCACCTGGATCTAACTGAGCAAATAAGAACGTCCAGCTGGAAACGTACTGCAGCAGGTGATGGAAAAAGTGTTCCACAGCTAAGGAAGCTGCTGAAACTGGGTTAAGAAGTGTGTAAAATTTGCAGGAATTATCACACAGAAACCTACTCCACACAAACTGGTATTTATAAGTAAGAAAGTGAAGCGTCTCATTCTTCAGGCAACGCACACAACTAACCCGGACTGGAGGTGGAAATGGGGGTAAAAAGGCCTATCATGCTATCATTTACAGAAGGTCATCTCACAGACTTCCTCAAGGTTTTTCACTCACTTCTGTGGTCACTTTAGGATAGCTAATCAAACCAAAATGCTTTATTTTATACTAGGGCTGGGCAACGATTTAAAATGTTTAATCTAATTAATCGCATGATTTCCCTGATTAATCACGATTAATCGCATTTGTACGCAGAATCCAAAAATGAATCCAAAAGTAGCGTATAGCTTTTAGCATTTAGTTTTATTTTAAATGTGCTGCCATATGAATGAAAGTGCCATAACATTTGTTGTGCAAACACACTTTTAACATCAGCATCTTTCTGTAGTTTTTATGTAGAAGCCTCGCTCCACTGTCTGTTTCCTTGAATGACTTGCTGCTATCAGTTGTGTGTTTTGCCTTGAAGTGATATTTTAGACTGGAACTACTACGCTGAGAAGACAATTCAACTTGGCTGTAAATGCAGGAGTTTTTTAAAAATTTATTTTGAAATCCGTGCTTTTATGTTGAAACTAGTAAAACAGGAGGTAGCGCAGGTTAGCTCCGTTAGCTTCACACCTGTAGCGGTGATGTTACCTGATAGTTTATTTTTATTTTATTCCTCCATGCTTCGTGGTGTTTGCTGTAACTGTGTGAATGTGATGCATTCAACAGACTTTTACAATAATAAAACCTGCGTTAATGCGTGATAAAATATTTATCGGCATTAAATAATTAACGAGTTAACTCGTTATTATCGTGTTAACTCGCCCAGCCCTATTTTTAAGGAAACAAACACCACGATCATCTGTACATCTGTGGGTCGTCCGTCAGCCTTAATGTGGGAGCTGATTCACTGAGGGTTTATATTCGCTAAAACTGCTTCTTTAGTTTCATCATCGTTCCCATTTAGTTGGGGTACAAACGATGTCTCCATAAACAAATCATTAATAAGGGAGGTGTCTGCATTCATTCATGGTTAACACATTGGAGTGGAAATTAGGGATGGGAATTGATGAGGTTTTTACGATTCCGATTCCATTTTCGATTCTACTTAACAATTCGGTTCTTTATCGATTCTCATTTGGGGAAAAAAAGGACAACAAACGGGTCGATTAGCATCAACTTTGTTTAGTTTAGAAGTAACACGAGTCATGACCTATGTATGCTTTGTACTTAGGGTTGAGAATCTTTGTCATCTCCCCAGAAAATATATAATGGGAGTGAATGACTGAGTGAAACATGCAACTTTGACTTTCTCTGACTTAGCATACAATTGAACACGTTCACCTACCGAAATTCAGGGGTATCGTGATGTAACTGGTGATGGTCATCTAAATGTAATGCATGAGAAGGCATTCATTTAACCTTAACCGTTACTAACAGCAGCTTTTACAATGAGGAAAATGGTGCTAACATGATAGGCAGTGTTTGTTAGTTAGTTAGTTACCTGCAGTGTTAGCCGAGGACATGCTAACGCTGCTGCTAACGCTGCTGCTAACGCTGCTGCTGGGTTCAGATTCACCAACGTTGGTCTGGAGCGGATCGAAAACACGACATTCATTCATAGTTATTGCATGTTGGTAGTATTTCCTCCCTTTGGTGAAATATCCACTTTGCAACTATCGCGAGCTGCCCTGTTGTTTTTTATTAGTGAAGTTTAACCAAACTTTCGAGCGTTAGTACCGCTTGGGCGCCATGTTCACTGTTGACTTCTGGCTGCATCGGACTCACCACGCTTGTTGCGTGGCTTGCGTAAGCTGCGCGGTGACCTCATTCGCGCCCACTGGAATCACTAAGGGAATCGTTTGCTAAATTGGCAAACGGTACGCAGCAAGAACCAGTTTTCGATTCCCATCCCTAGTGGAAATCAGGTGGACGGTTTCTCTATGATTGAGGTTTTTCAGAGAGAACCATACGTTTCAGCTTTATAAATATGGAGAAAATAATGAGTGCACAACTGCACATGTTTCTGACCTGCAGAAATATTAGTCATGAAACTACAGTTTTATGCATCAGGCCCCTCGGCTTTTCACAACATGACGGCATATAACTCTGTTGCAGTTTCATAACAACATTATGTTGGACTTGGAGCCGTGTTTGTGGCCATCTGATGAATGAGAGTTGAGTGTTGGGGCCGTATTGCATAACCGTTCTGATTTTTAGGGTCATTTTTATGTTCCATTATTTATTTGTTTCATGATGGGACCACCCGGGACGCATTGTTGTTCCAGGAGTTCTTCCCTCATCTTCAGTCCAGTCCTTGTACCTGAGCATCTTCAGAGGAATGTGTTTTTTCTTCATTACGCCACTTAACTCTGACCTATGAACCATTCAGGCAGGAAAAAGGCTCCTAACTCAAGGGATGAACCAGTGTTGTGTCCAACTGAGCAAAGAAGCCGTTTTAAACTGGATCTTTAGGCACTTTGTTCCCAGCAGCCTGTCACAGAGACACATCATTTGTTCCCATTTCTTTAGCTGCATGTGTGAAAAACAGCAAAGATAACACAGTGTGACAGACAGAAAACAGGATTTCTGCAGCAACAAGGTGATTCCAAAGAGCTGTTAGCTGAAAACTTGGCATATCTCAGCATGGTGTGCAGTGTGTCCTTAAAACATTTGAGGAAACTGGACAAGTGGAGGACAGAAGAAGAAGTGTCAGGCCTAAAGAACTATCTCCAGCAGATGAACAGGATCTGAAAGTGATGTCCTTAAGAAAGAGGAAAACATCCAGCAAAGACCTGACACAGGAGCTGAGAGATGCATCTGGACCTTCAGCTGATCCATCTGCTGTTGGCCCAAGCCTCATCAGAAATGGGCTCCATGGAAGGGTGGCTGTCAAGAAGCCGTTCTTAAGGAAGGGAAACAGGGAGAAAAGGCTGAGCTGTGCCAAAGGACCAACCCAGTCTCTCAGAAAAACCTGTGATGGCTACGTTGGTCCACAATAGCCTGGGAATTCCCATGCTGCTTTGCGCTCGATTTCATTCTCACTGCAAAGGCAGCCTGGAAACCACCGCCCTTATTTTTGCCAGAGTTAGGGAACCAATCACAGAACGGGGGGGGGGGCAGCAAGACGATGACGACGTCTATGCGCTACACCGAAGCTTGTAGAGTGTTAATCCAACATGACAGCGGACACAACGTTACCGTTCAATGCAGCCTTAGAAAGTGTTTCGGAGTAGATTCACCCTGGGGTCATTTGAACCGTGACATCCAGCCGAAGTTTTTCCGATATTGGCTGAACATCAGCTGAGTTACTGAGTTATCCCGAATAGCTTAGTACAAGCGCTAACGGACCCTGGCAGTATCTCCAAAATTACCACACTAGAATCACATGTCATGACACCAAACTTCTACAGTAGTACAAATATGGTCTGTACTCACAAAACGATGCATTTGGAAGTTTGTACATAGTCCAGGAGTTTATTATTATCAACACAAGCCTGATAGCTTCTCTGCAGCTAAAGCTGCGTCGACGTCACTTCTGGGAGCTTGGAGCTTCAAAGTAAGATGAGGGTTGATCTACTACTGTAGACAACAAAGCAAGGCTGCTCAATTTCTCCATTATTAAAATAAATTCACAACTCTACAACATAAAAATTCATGTAGAATATAGCATATAGGCCTACTTTGTTGTCAATTTAAGTAGCTTAGAGCGCAAGTTTACTTTTATTTTACTTTTTTTTCTTCTTCCTCGTCGAATTTCTGTCGTCATCTGGTATAAGTGATACAATTGGCTATGAATCGCGCGCAAAGCAGCATGGGAAGAACCTGACGTCATTTGATAGACATTCATAGCGCCCAATAAATGGCTCTAGGCATTCGTAAACCACGCCTCAAATACGAGAAAATGCACACCTAGTTCCCAGACCACCATCTCATCCAGATGTGGACGCGTCAGCCAGGCTAGGTCCACAAGGGAAAACGTGTCACAATTTGGCCCCTAAAATTGTGACAATACCACGTTTTATTTGGCCTATTCATTTACGTTGCTTCGCAACCAGGTCACGTGACAATCAAGTTTCCCTCAGCTGCAAAAAAAAATGGCCGACTGTCTACCTTTTTTTTTCTGTGAAAAAAACATTTTAAGAAAGCATCTGCATTTGTCTGCATTTTGATGGCATTTCTAGAGAGAACTATGCAAAATATTTTCATAATATTCTTTCAGAGAATGTGGACGATCTTTCCTTTATTAGTTTCGCCAAAGATTTTAGTATCTCCTTGAAAAAATGTAACAATAAAACCTTTTGTACCGTTGTTAAGGTGGTTGCTATGGAGCAATGTAAATGAATAGGCCAAATAAACGTGGTATTGTCACAATTTTGGGGGCCAAATTGTGACAATACCACATTTTCCCTTGTGGACCAACGTAGCGATCACACGTTTTGCTGTGAGACCGGGTTGGAATGACACAAGAAGTGGAGTGAAAATCAGTGGCAGCAGGTCTGATGGAGGGATGAATCCTCCCCAGAGCCCGGAGCTCAACATTACTGAAGCAGTGTGGGATCATGTTGGCAGAGAACGCAACAAAAGGCAGCCCACATCCAAAGAAGAGCTTTGGGATGTCCTTCAAGAAGCCTGGAGAACTATTCCTGAAGACTCCTTAAGGAAAGGACAGATGCATGTTTCATGGATGCATCATGTGTGATGAAGAAAGAACCGCCTCTCGCCCGTGTTTCCGCTTCGCTTTAACGCTTCTTATTTCTCTGTGTTGGATTCAAACGTTACTAATTCCTGAAAATCTGTTTGGGATGAACCCTGAAGCCTGGCGGCGAGCTGAACCTGCACAGCTGGTGCCTGTGTGTGTGTGTGTGTGTGTGTGTGTGTGTGTGTTGTTGTGCACGGTGTGTTTGGGATGGACTGTTCTGGCAGCTGCAGAGAGACCCTGACAGCAGGAGAGAGGGATGGTGGTCAGTTAGTGAGTCATGAATAATAGAACGGGCTTAATGGGAAGAGATATGAAAACTGAAACGCTTTGGCCACTTTACAGTCGAGACCAGAAGGTGTGTGTGTGTGTGTGTGTGTGTGTGTGTGTGTGTGTGTGTGTGTGTGTGTGTGTGTGTGTGATGGTGCAGCGTCTTCTACAGAAACTTCCTCATAAGCAGCAACTTATGTGCAAATCAGTGAGGAAGGACTACATTACCCAGAATCCTTACAGGTGACGTCGCTACATGCGGTTGAAGAGAAGTTGCTCAGTAAGCTTTTTAGCCCTTTAAGTGTTGGAGGGATGCTGGAAATATTGGACCACATTCCCACATGGTTTTCTTTATTTTTTTTTTTTAGGGCTGGGCAGCGATTAAAATGTTTAATCTAATTAATCACATGATTTCCATGATTAATCGCATTTGTACACAGAATCCAAAAGTAGTGTATAGCTTTTAGCATTTAGTTTTATTTTAAAAAAGGATCTGATCTATTCAACATATAAACGGATACCTGCAGGTATTTATTCAGGATTTTATTCAAGGGACCAGATTAACTGTAGGGATGGTTCCAGGAGATTCCAGAAGTAATATTGACCAGAGTACGCCTGAGTGGGCTTCAGTGTCCTAAACACAAATATCTTGACACTGGAAATTACCTCACAAGCTACATTATCAGATGATATCCGATTGGTTGTTAAGGAGGCTCCTTGATAACCGAACAAAGGGCTCGTGTGAAATGAAAAGTGGGATATTGATTTCTCCCTCGCAGCAGTGTCACCTGCTGGGTGTCAGACAGCAGAGCAGAAAGGAGCCCAAAGTGCAGTTACAGATCATTCAGAAGAGTTTTCTCCTGTTCACTTGGTTCAGACTCTCAGAAAGTATGTAGGAGCTCAGCTGTAATATCGGGGGCAACAAAATACTGGAAAAGTAGGTAAAAAAAAAAACAAAGGTGAGCTGGAGGAACACGTTAGGGAACTATTTAGGTTAATTTACAACAGGTCAGTAGCATGATTGAGTGTTAAGAAAAAGAGCACCTAAGAGATGCAGAGTCTCTCAGGAATAAAGATGGGAAGAGGTTCAACAATCTGCAAAAACTGTGTCTTCAAATTGTGGAAAAGTTTCAGACAAAGTTTAAAATTGTGAAAATTTTGAATCTAAAGATTCAGAGAATCTGGAGGCATCTGTGTGACCTTCAGGCAGCTCTGCATGAAAAACAGACCCGATTCTGTCCTGGAAGTCACTGCGGGGTGGAAGATGGCGGGGGAGAGGAACATTTTAGCAACATTTGAAACATTTTCAGTTGAGAAAGTAGTCGTTTAGATCCCCCACGTGTTGAAAACCTGACAAAATACCGGCTGTTTACCATTTTGTTCCCACGAATTCGGCGCTACTAAAGCTAGCCGCAGTGAGCTAACGCACTTCCTGTTATTTTCACAAAATAAAATACCCGTTGCCTTTTATCATAGGGAAAGCCATTACCATACGATTGGTGCTTTTGTTTTGAAAACAGGAAGTGAACCTACCCTCGTTGTAGCTAGCTTGAAACTGCCGTTTTGACAGGAAATGACGATCGGCGACGTCACGTTACGTTGCATCTTGGGTAGTTTGAGAGTATGAGTAGTAACCTCATGATGCATACCCAACATTTCGGAGAATCTAGTATGCATCCGGGAACTTCTCGCTTACTCAAACTCGCATACTAACTCAAAAAGTTAGTAGGAGTAGTGGGAGAAGTAGGCGGTTTCGAACACAGCCTTAGTTTAATGAGATTTGCAGATGACAGCGTTCTGTTTTTATTTAATAAGTGGGGGTTGCACATTGCAAATAGGCTGGAATTGAGGGAGGGTTTTGCAGGAGTGAAAATGGAACGATGGGAAGTGAGATCGAGGTGGATGAAGACAGACGGGATCGTGACAGTGTGGGAGGAGAGGCTGATGGTGTGTGATGATTTTCTTGTCTCTGATGGCTGAGCTGGAGCATGTCATTGGTATTTATGGGCTGAGAGACCTCACACTCCCTCCATCAGCAGGGAGGGATGGAGATGAGAGGGAGACGGCAGCAGATGGAGGAAGAACAAGAGAGAAAAGATCAGTCGGGGAGATCAGGGTGAAGCTGAGAGGGAGAACGGTGAAAGACGGATGAAAGGAGGAAAAGAAAGTGTTTGTTCCACACAGAAACTCTGAAAGTGATATTTCTTGTTGACTCCACGTCTCATCTCTCTCTCCTTCTCTTTTCATGTAACTGCTGGAAGAAGAATCTGGAGGCTCCATCAAAAGGGCGGATCATGGCGGTGAATCCCAGATGTGTCGGCGCCTCCACGAGGACGAACATCTGACATGAAATTAAACGTCTGGATCCGTCTTCCTCTGCCAGGAGTCAGGCCGAGTCCTGCTGGGGAACTCATGGGCCAACAAGGGAAGACGCCCTACGCTCAGATGGTCGCCAGGAGATGATTTTTGACCAACGGTTTTTCTTTAGTGGAGCTTTGTGTGGTCTGGTCCCAGGATCTTTAAGGATGGGAACCAACTGAACTGCGCTAACGCTACGTTTTGTCCTCCTTTCTGACTTTTTCAGACTCTTTGAGTTGGAAAGTTGCTTCAGGGGTTCTGACGTCAGGATTACGTTATGAGGCTCTGCGGGGAAGGCGGAGTGGCCCGGTAGATGCTGGGTGAGAAAACTCATCTGCATCGGGGGGGTTTCTGGACATTTTGCAGACGGCGATGACTCTGAGAGGCAACGTCTCTGACACGGAGGGGCAAACCCATCCTTCGGCCTCCGCCTCCTGGGAGCCGGCGTTCTGAATGGAGTGCAGAGAGAGGATACAGACGATCCGCTGACACTCGGTTCTGAATCAAACGTCTGTGACTGTGAGTTTGTTTGTTCTGTTTTTACTCGCCATGGGTCTGAACTCCTACTGGAACACCTGACCGGCCCAGGCAATGACCATCGGCTCCATGAAGCTTCCCGATTGGAGCGCTCGGGGACGAGATCCATCTTGATTTTTGCATCAGAACTCGGAAAAAGAAGGAGTCCTCTCCCCCCCACTTCCCTCTGGTGGGGGGGAGGGTGCAGGGCACTTTCGGTTTTTAAGGTGTAGAACTTAGGATTTCGGTTGTAGTTTTTAGAGAATAGGTTTTAGGTCGTAGATTAGGCTCTGGAATCAACTTTGGTCTTTCTCTCTTATTGTTAAGCTAGTTTTAGCTGTTAGCCTGTTGGCTCATTTTAGTCTGTTGGCTCATTTTAGCCTGTTAGCTCATTTTAGCCTGTTGGCTCATTTTAGCCTGTTAGCTCTTTTTAGCCTGTTAGCTCTTTTTAGCTTGCATCATAGATCTATTAGCCACAGTTTGATTTTACACAGTTAGCTAGCTTTTGGCTCTGCACCGGCTGCTGCTGCTGCAGCTGCAGCTGTGATTTAGGCTAAAGGTTAGCATTTAGCCTCTGTGCTTGTTGGTAGTGTACATCCTGGACCTAGCATTTAGGCTCCTCAGTTTGGTATTTAGCCTTCGTTAATCTTGACCTCCCTAATCTTCCAGATTGTTATTTAGCCAGCGGTACCTGACTTTTTTTTGCCTCTACGATTAGCTAAGCATGGATGCTAATCAAGGCAGTCCTGAAAGCCCAAACCGGGCCGTGGAGTACCTTCTCGAACTCAACAACATCATTGAGAGCCAGCAGAAGCTTCTTGAAACCCAGAGGCGCAGGATCGAGGAGCTGGAGGTCCAACTGGACCGACTCAGCCAGGAAAACAAGGACCTGCGTTTGGATCGGCAGCCTGTGGTTCCTCCTCCACCCGCTCCTCCTCCTGAGCCTCCGCTGCCTCCTCCACCCCCACCACCGCCTCCGACTCAGATCGCATCGACGTCCATTTCTGCAAAGAGTCACCACCACCACCACCGCCACAACAGCAGCCAACACCAAGCTCCTCTGCAGCCACCCTCCTCCATCCCGCTCCACCACAGCCACCACGTCCAGCAGCATCATCATCAGCACCACCACTCCTCCACCCACCACTCCTACAACAGCACCACGGCAGCTGCTATCCCGGTTCCCATCCCGACTTTAGCCAACCCAACCTCCATCTCCGTTCCGACCCAAATACCGAATCCGGTCCCCTCTTCGGCCCCGGCTCCACCTCCTCCTCCACCTCCCATCCCGTCCAGGGATCAGCCGCGGGCCCACAGCCGGCTGACCCGAGCGCCATCCACCAGCACCGGTACCAACACCAACTTTGTGGAGAAAGAGAAGGAGCGGCTGGAGCGGCTGCACAAAGCCAACGCGGCCAACAACCACCACGCCCACACCCTGCACCACAAAACGTAAGTCCTGTTTTTTACTACAACCAGAGACAAAGGTGGCGCGAGGACGAGGAAAACCAGACCCGCTGGCTCCTAAGGGTGAGCTGCTGTTGGCTTTTTAATGTAATTATTAATTAATGACGCAGGATGCCATATTCAACACGGTCCGGTTACTTAAAGAAGGTACCAAAGGGCCTCCTGTGTGTAGGGCCTCATTTTATTCTGTGATTGGGCAGGGTGAGTTAGTTCGTTATTATCGCGTTAACTCGTTAATTATTTAACGCCGATAAATATTTTATCGCGCATTAACGCAGGTTTTATTATTTATTTTATTATTGTAAAAGTCTGTTGCTCACAGGCTTTTATTTTGTAAAAGTCTGTTGCTGTCTGCTGTGGAACAGGAAAAGAAAGTAATCGGCGGATCCACCAAACATGGAGAAGGGTACGGAACTTTTACTCGGCCATTTTCATTTTAAAGTTCTTCCAGACGGCGGAGTCGACAGAACCAAAGTCATCTGTAAACTCTGCCAAGTTGAATTGTCTTCTCAGCGTAGTAGTTCCAGTCTAAAATATCACTTAAAGGCAAAACACACAACTGATAGCAGCAAGTCATTCAAGGAAACAGACAGTGGAGCGAGGCTTCTACATAAAAACTACAGAAAGATGCTGATGTTAAAAGTGTGTTTGCACAACAAATGTTATGGCACTTTCATTCATATGGCAGCACATTTAAAATAAAGCTAAATGCTAAAAGCTATACACTACTTTTGGATTCATTTTTGGATTCTGCGTACAAATGCGATTAATGGTGATTAATCAGGGAAATCATGTGATTAATTAGATTAAACATTTTAATCGTTGCCCAGCCCTAGTTATTATATACCAAGAAAACCTGATACTGTTGAATGACTTTTGGAAAGTGGAAATATGGCATCTGACAGCATTCAATTAATTTTTATTTATATAGCGCCAAATACAACAAATGTCATCTCAAGGCACTTAAATAGTATTGTCCAATTCAAGCCAATTGGAATTCAATTCATTGTTATCATAATTTACATACAATATAATTATATTATAATTGTAATATAGAATAATATATAGTAATATTCTATATTGTATTATAAGTATAAATTATAGATATAATTTACATTTAAATATTTGTAAATTATTCTTATAATATTATTATTATTATTATTCTCAGATGAAGTGGGACTTGTTGCAGCTCACCACCACAGCGGCTGGTTTCCCATAACTCGAGCTAACCTTTGACTCTGAATGGTTACTAACTCCTCAGCTTGCGTCACGCAGGTTCTGTGCGAGCGTAGCGACGCTCTGTGCATCTTCCTGCTGAAACTCGACTGTTTGGCGGCTTTCAAATGCAAGCAGCACATGTTGTTTCTGTGGAGCATTAATCTGAATACAGGTGGAGAAGCAGGAGAGGTGAGTGATCAGAGTTAACCCCGGTGATGGTGTGATGGTTGGGTGCACAGAGCTGATAAATATTCATCCTTTCATCAGTTAACGGGGCTGCAGAGTGCACGAGAGTGCACAAGACTCCAGAGACGGATGCATTATGAACCACAGCAGAGTGTTGACGGAGCAAAGACTCGCTGGTGTTATGTAACGGA
The DNA here is from genome assembly GCF_027942865.1 of Odontesthes bonariensis. Lineage (NCBI taxonomy): Eukaryota > Metazoa > Chordata > Actinopteri > Atheriniformes > Atherinopsidae > Odontesthes > Odontesthes bonariensis. The sequence continues at coordinate 3,150,871 of NC_134515.1, forward strand.
TATTTTTCTGTGTCATGACGGAGAAGCTGTTTGCCGCTCTGATCTCCATGGCAACCGCTTACCGAGTAGTTCAGCCTCTTTTGTTTCAGTTTCTGTTGCTCTGAATACATTTTTTACTAAAAAAAAAACCTGTTTGCTGGCTTGATTTGGGTTTGTTGCCTGGCAACACGATCCGAGGAGCGTCCTATGTTATGCTCGCTGTCTGGAAAAAACTCCTTAATTTCTGAAAAGGGACATTTTTGTCCCCTTCTAAAATGATCCCCAAAATACCATATGTTGATAATTTTTTCTGCTTTTTTTTATTCGTAGATCTTTTATTCCACTTCAGTTCTGATCATAACTACCAAGTTTTCAATTATTTTCAAAAAATGAACCCTTTAGATGCCAATTTGAACTTTTTAGCCCAAATTTTAAGCCTTTAGGTGCCAGTATTTTCAAAATATGGAATGCAAGGTGGAATTATATGTTTGCTGGCCTGATTTGGGGTTGTTGCCTGGCAACACGATTCGAGAAGCGTCCTGTCGGGAAGCGTTGAGCCACATATGCTCGCTGTCAGTCTGGAAAAAACTCCTTAATTTCTGAAAAGGGATATTTTTGTCCCCTTCTAAAATTATCCCCAAAATACCATATGTTAATATTTTTTTCCGCTTATTTTTCATAAATCTTTTATTCCACATCAGTTCTGATCATAACTACCAAGTTTTCAATTATTTTCAAAAAAATTAACCCTTTAGATACTAGTTTATATGATGTAAACGGCAATTTCTGTTAAAAAAAAAACAAACACAAAAACTGCTGTATTTTCAATATGTGGAATAATATTGGTTGTTATTTTTTTTAGGGATTTTCAATTTTTTTGCTATGTCTGATTTAAAAAAACAAAACGAAAACTCCTTATTTTCTTAAAAGGGACATTTTTGACCCCTTTTAAAATGACCTAAAAACATCATATGTTAATATTTTTTTCCACTTTTTTTTCATAAATATTTCATTCCACTTCAGTTCTGATCATAACTTCCAAGTTTTCAATTATTTTCAAAAAAATTAACCCTTTAGATGGCAATTTGAACTTTTTAGCCCAAATTTTAAGCCTTTAAGGTGCCAGTATTTTCAAAATATGGAATTGAAAGTGGAAATATATGTTTGCTGGCTTGATTTGGGTTTGTTGCCTGGCAACACGATCCGAGGAGCGTCCTATCGGGAAGCGTTGAGCCACGTATGCTCGCTGTCAGTCTGGAAAAGAGGCTGGACGGACAGCGTACGGCGCTCTGCTGAAAGAGGGCTCGATGAAGCTCGATGAGGAGCTGCAGGGATGAAGGCTGAGCAAACGCAGCGATGACTCAGAGACGGATTTAATGGTAGTAAGCTCTCATATGTGCATCCACAAAGTGAAGCAGAGTGTTGGTGGAGGTGTGACTGAGTGGTGGATGCTCGGCTGAAACCAGGAGGAAAAGAGCGATGTAACAGAACGCTGATGGAGCGTGACAGCAGTGGAGATGAGGCTGATCGGTTATGAAATCACACGGCACGATCGACAGCCTGCTGCCTGTTAAACGGCTGAGCGCCAGCCAAGAAATCCCACTCTGCACGGAGGCATGACAGCCTGCTGCAGAGCTGCCCACCCTGGCTGCTGTGTGGAGTCATGTGGGGCGTGATGCAGCAAAATGCAAAACGGCCTCGCACACGTTTGTCCTGCGGCACATCGGGCCGAAGCAGGAAAACACCGGTGGGCAGAAACGCTGGCTGTGACCAAGATGGTCCAAAGTTTCATCTGAGATGCATCAGGCAGCTTCAGCTCAGAGCATATGTGTCAAACTCAAGGCCAAATGTGGCCAAATGTGGCCCCCCACGTCATTTCATGTGGCCCGCGAGAGCTTAACCCTCATACCTGATTTAAAACACAACTTAATTTCTGAAAAGGGACATTTTTGTCCCCTTTTAAAACAACCGTCAATCCGACTCCGCGGTCACTAAACCTTTTGAAGTTCTCCGTCAGGATGTCGGATACCCAAGGCAGTTCACCTCCCGATCAGCAGGCGGCGCTACGTTAAACGACCCAATCTGGCGACGCCTGTGGGGAAAGTGGCTGATTGGTTGTTTACCTTCCGGCTCCGTTCCTCCTCACAGCGAACGATGGCGAGCGAGAGAGAAAGACTGTTGTTGGAGTTGGAGCTTGTTGATGTTGAAATGCAAATAATTTTGACCAAATGTTGACAGTTTACTGTCAACATTCAATGGGAAAATCGATTGAAAAGCACTTAACGAGTCCCAAAATGCATTTTGAAAATGCCATAAAAGCTGTATTTTAAACATGACCTTGATTTAAAAATGACATGACCGGCACACAGTAAACTCTTTCAGAAATGGCGGTGTTGTTGTTCTGAGAGGAAGGAGCTAAACCGGGAAAGTGATTCCGGAAATGATGCGGCAGTCCCGGCTCCAGCTCAGTACAGAGGGGATGGGGGGTTGCTAATGTTTGCTAACAAATATTAGCAACAATACAAAGGACATTCTCAAAACAATATGCGTTCAACAGAGTAGACAGTCCAGACCGAAGTGCAGACCGAGCAGTCCGCTGCTTCCGAGCAGCAAACAGCGTAACAGGCGCGGCTGTCGGCAGGCGGCAGCAGGCAGTGATACGAAGGGAGAGAAAATAGACCCAAGCGATTGTGAGGTCTGACTTTTTCCTGGAGAACCATTTTGTGATGCAAATGTATTACTCTGTTGAACGCATATTGTTTTGAGAAGCAAAACGCTTTATTTTTTAAACCCCAGCCAACTAGCCGGACTACCTTCATCAACACCAAAACGAGGCTGGAACTCTGCTCACAGGACGCAGCAGGGGGTAAGAAGATGTTCAGAAATGATGTTGCTGATATGGGATGTCATACAGCTTCATGTCAAAAGAGGCGAACTATCCCTTTAAGATCTGAGAGACGAACATTATGAGATGTTGCCTGTGTTGGTGGCATTTTCCTGAAGTTTATAAGTGTTGTGAGCTTGATGAAGCTAACAAATGCTAACTCTGGACTTCCAAATTCCAACTGATAAAAATTAAAGACAAACAGATAAACAAAGTTCTGCTGGAGGATTATAAAACAATGTATTTATTAGGTTATTTGAACTATATAATGATGAGAATTTGTTTCTGGCTTCCCAGTTTTGATGATTTGAAGCCGGTTGGAGATAAAGATGGAGATGAATCTTCTTCTAACTGGTTCTGTGACGTAACATAAATCCTCAAATCTCATTGGCTCACTGCATGACATCTATTGTCTTTTTTCCACCTTGGTGATGCCTCTAATCATGCTAATGATATGCAGCCTTTGACACGTGAATGTGAGCAGGCCATAACCATCCTGAAATGTTTTCATTGCATTGATTTAAGAGGGCAAGACTGATGGAGGGCAGTTATGGTGATGAGCAGAGAGAGCGATGCTGTTTCTGCAGTGTGAGTGTGGAGGGAGAGATGGTGACGAAAGGGAATTAGAAGGAGATGCGTCTTTCTGTCCGGTCCACCCCGTTAGGAACATTTCTGTTATGTGATGACATCATCCAGTTGAAAACAGTATGGGGCTGTTGTGTGTATGTTGGGAGAGTTCTGACCATCTCCATCCAAGAAGGAACCTCTGAAATGCTGGTTTTTCCTGAGTCTGATTACGATTTAAACTGCTGATTCTGTAAGTGTGGAATCAGAGCCACTGGAGAGTGGAGATGTGAAGGACTGCTGTTTTTAGGATTAATGTTTGACCCCTTGTGCGGTTTTATTTTTTATTTTTTATTTATGATTATTTTTTTATTATTATTTATTTATCTATTTATTTTTATCATTTATTTTTAATGATTTTATTGCCTTCTTGTGATTTTATGTAGCTGTGAAGCACTTTGAATTACCTTGTGTACGAATTGTGCTCTATAAATAAAATTGCCTGGTCTTAACATTGTGTTTACTCCCCTTGTCCTACGGGTCAAAAATGACCCGCCCTACCAAAGCCCCAAAATAAAGCAACTTAATTGAATTTTAAATCCAAAATCTATTTTGTATGATGAAACCGCCTGTTATTTATCTATTCAACTCAATTCAATACATTTTTTATCATGTATTTTTTGTTACAGCTAACCGGCGCTACTTCCTGTTTTACTCGTTTCAACATAAAAGCACGTCTTTCAAAATAAAAAAACTCCTGCATTTACAGCCAAGTTGAATTGTCTTCTCAGCGTAGTAGTTCCAGTCTAAAATATCACTTAAAGGCAAAACACACAACTGATAGCAGCAAGTCATTCAAGGAAACAGACAGTGGAGCGAGGCTTCTACATAAAAACTACAGAAAGATGCTGATGTTAAAAGTGTGTTTGCACAACAAATGTTATGGCACTTTCATTCATATGGCAGCACATTTAAAATAAAGCTAAATGCTAAAAGCTATACACTACTTTTGGATTCATTTTTGGATTCTGCGTACAAATGCGATTAATCGTGATTAATCAGGGAAATCATGTGATTAATTAGATTAAACATTTTAATCGTTGCCCAGCCCTAGTTAAAACATTTCTGCCTGCAACAGTTAAATTAATAAATCAACCTTTTATCCAACAATAAGTCACAGAATTTATCCTGATTCCTGTTCCTTATAAATCCTGTTGGATCAGTTTATGTTTGGAGCACCAATTCAGACAAATTAATTTAATTCAATACAAGTTGAGGTTATAGTCTGCTTTAATTTTACTCTGCTTTGGGTTTACAGACCAAAAACACTTGGTGAGGTTCAGGTTAAAGTCGTAGTTTGGATTAAAACTCTGAACATCCCTAAAAGAAAAGGTAACAAACACACATCAGGAGGTTCACGAGTATCAACAGGGTTATGTTACAGTTGTGTATAAGTGAAGCCACAGATCTTATTTAAGGTTTCTTTTTTATACATTTTGAATGTAGTTTACCCTCCCCCCTCCAAAGAAAGATCATCTTATATTCCTGGAAATGCTTCATTAATCATTGAAAGTCCTTAAAACACCCTTTGTTACAACATTTCTGGATTCTGCGTACAATTGCAATTAATCAGGGAAATCATGTGATTAATTAGATTAAACATTTTAATCGTTGCCCAGCCCTGGTAAAAACCCTTGAACCCTCTCAGCTCTCTGGTCTGCTTGCTGGTACTTTATACTCCGCATAAAGACCGTTGGGTTAGGCGTGTGTTTCATATGTAGCTGAGTTAAATGTGACACCCAGAACTGGCCCAGTGTTGTGGTTTCAGCATCTTTCCTCCGCCCTCCTGCTCTTCGACCCTCTTTCTGTAAACAGCTGCTGACATCTCATCCTCCCTGATGATAACAGGGGTGTAAACCAGCTCAGTCAGCAGCACTGCGGTGCCAGGTGTGTGTGTTTCCATCCCATCGCTCATCAGATCAGTGTCCTGGAAACGGAGTCCAGCCAAGCGGCCCGTTGCTCATCCAGAGCGTTGTTCAAACAAAACTGTTTCAGGTGTGATTTCAGACTTTTATGTTGCAGTTTTCTCGACTCGGTTATTTATCGCCAGAGGTGGGTAGAGCAGCCAAAAAATTGTACTCAAGTAAAAGTACTGTTACTTCAGAATAATATGACTCAAGTAAAAGTAAAAAGTATTCATCCAAATATTTCCTTGAGTAAGAGTAAAAAAGTGCTCGGTGAAAAAACTACTCGAGTACTGAGTAACTGTTGAGTAACGTCTGATTTATTTGTTAACACAAGCATTCAATCAGACAGACAAAAATACTAAATAATCATCTTTAGGCAAATTAGAGTTCATCCAATTGATAAAATAAATTAAAATGAATTAATTACAAAATAGCTTAAATTAAAATAATCCAGGTAAATGCAAGAACTTCAATAAAAAATAAGAGAGCCTTAGGAAATGTTTAAAACATATGTAACCCATATGTAACCTAAAAAACAAACATTCACCTATCCATGGGGGAAAAACGAGTTTAGGAAACTTACCGCTACATGTTTCCTCAAGTTAGATGTTGAGTTTCTGCTGAAATGTGCGTTTGTTTTGGTTGACACAGAAGACACATAATGTAGCTGCTGTTTCTCACTCTTTAAGGTAAACATGCTTTCAGTATGAGGCCTCGTCTGCGTCTTCATTTCCCACCGTTGGTTCTGACATTTTTCATCTGTTTCTTTGTTTGTTTGCTACGACTGCTAATGCTAAAGCTAACCCGTCCCGCCGCTGAGACTGAGTATGGTCACGTGACCAGACTGCACGGCTACGTCTGATTGGTGGAACACAGTCAGGTGGTAGAGCCTTTGGTGGAAGTCTCTCTCTCTGTCAGAATAAAACATTAAAATGAGGCGTACGCGGGGGGATAAAAATAATGAGGCGTAGAATACCAAAGAGGTAAGAAGAAAAGTAACCAGCTCATTGTAGCCTAATGTAGCGGAGTAAGAGGACAGTTTCTGCTGCACACATCTACTCAAGGAAAAGTAAAAAGTATAGAGATTTAAAACTACTCCTAGAAGTATGTTTTTCAAAAACAGCTGGTCAGCTGATGCAGGTGTGATGCTTTAAATCATCCTGTAGTAGAAGTATAGTTTACACTGTTTCTGGAAGCTTTGAGCCCAGAAGCCTGTTTGCAGTAGCAGAGATAACCTCCACCTCTCTCCTTCACTCCAGATGAATCTCACCTGCAGTTAGAAGATGAAATATCTCTGGATCGATAAGTTGGGGCCTATCGGGGCCATAGATCAGCAGTTTTATCGATTGCTCATCAGTTGCTCTTAATGCATGGCTGCCTTTCTGAGCTCTGCGTCAGCAACGGGACTCATAACACGACGCGTGTAAGAAACTTTGGGGGAAAAAAAGTGCTGAGGCAGTGTGGGTCCAGGCCTCCATCTTGGATTTACACTATTAAAAAGATCCAGATCTCATATCATGACGTAGCATGTATACATCGTCTTCTTTATGAATGAATTAGTGTGGCTAATTTTCATAGTTATCCATCCATTCCCTGCATCTCACATCAGTTCAGATCATATTTAACTAAGAGTACAATCGGGAGGGGTTATATGGCCCATGATTAGATGAGAGATGATTCTTCTGGCTCTCATCTAATCCCGGCTGCTCGGGGCAATCTGGGGAACAGCTAACGGGACTAGCTACACGAGGTGGCGCCACACTGGCCACAGGGACCTGGCTAGCTACCGGGTGGTCTTCAACGGTGCGGAGTCGAGATTCCAGTTCAGATGGCGTCACCTCCAAAACTACAAAAAGGCTACATTTGTTGATGTACCATTACAGCTAAAGGTGGCAGAGGAGAAACTAAACATCTGACACACGGAACAAGAGAAGGCAGGAAGGGAATGCAAGTGGTAGCATGGCTGCCACCTAGCATGGCTACCACCTAGCATGGCTGCCACCTAGCATGGCTACCACCTAGCATGGCTGCCACCTAGCATGGCTACCACCTAGCATGGCTGCCACCTAGCATGGCTGCCACCTAGCATGGCTGCCACCTAGCATGGCTGTCACCTAGCATGGCTTAGCTTAAACCAAAGGAGATGAATTCAGATTATTTTAAGTTACGTCACCATCATGTTTGAGCTGTTTTGTGTCCGTTACATAAAAATCTGAACAAAATAAATAAGAATGCCCAAAGGTTCTTTTGTGCGGTATTAAAGTGAACTTTCCAGCTATCCTGTCCAGGACCTTCATGGCTTTAGTGGGAAGTAAAGACAAGATAAAGACAGTTTGAGTCATGAGATAGAATAGGATAGAAAAATACTTTATTCATCCCCCAATGGAGGAAATTCAAATTAGTCAAGTAGCTCAAAAAATTATTAATATTTACAATGATTGTATATTAAGAACAACAACAACAATAATAATACAAATTCTAATAAAAATACGACTACTAACTAATAATATTAATAATAATAAATGACTAAATAAACAAAAAATAAATCAATCAATTTGAGAAGAACTCAGTCAAGAAAATCTGTTAAAAAGTTAAATCTGTTAAATGTCCCTGTTAAAAAGCCTTATGGCTGTGGGAACAAAGGACCGTGCAGCATTGAATCAGACTGTAACTGGAGTCACTGGCTGGACAAACCTGATCCAACGTATTCCTGGTTTTTGAGGTGAGCCTCTTATTCGATATTTCCTCCATCAGTTGAAACCTTTCAAATGATCTTTTCTTATAGCTGAGAGAAAATTGTAATTGCATGACATCATTCCTAAATCCCCTGCACTCCCGTTTAAACGCAGCCGGTCACATAAATTCTCGGCCTCATGACGACACTCGTGCCCTCCCCGTCCTGTAACTCACTCAGTCTGATTAGAGCGCACGTGTGACCTGAGCTGGATGAAATCATTCCTGTTGATTGATGGTGCAATCAGTCAACATCTGACCCGTTTGTTAGCACACGCACACACAAACAGGTTTAATTCATAAATCACACACGGCGTGCCCCCCCCGTCAGCCCGTCTGTTATATTTGGCAACATGGAAACGAGACGCCGCCGGCTGGTGGCGAAGGTGGGGCGGAGGGGGCACGGGAGGAGGGCTAAATGCTGCGTTGTCATGGCAACAGCTCCTCAGGAGGAAGAGGTGGTAAGAGAAAGTGCTTCATGCTTTATGTTGATGAAGGCAGACACGGGCTGTGTTCCAAACCTCATACTTCTCCTACTACTCATACTAACTTTCTGAGTTAGTATGCGAGTTTGAGTAAGCGAGAAGTTCCCGGATGCATACTAGATTCTCTGAAATGTTGGGTATGCATCATGAGGTTACTACTCATACTCAAACTACCCAAGATGCAACGTAACGTGACGTCGCCGATCGTCATTTCCTGTCAAAACGGCAGTTTCAAGCTAGCTACAACGAGGGTAGGTTCACTTCCTGTTTTCAAAACAAAAGCACCAATTGTATGGTAATGGCTTTCCCTATGATAAAAGGCAACGGGTATTTTATTTTGTGAAAATAACCGGAAGTGCGTTGCTCACTGCGGCTAGCTTTAGTAGCGCCGAGTTCGTGGGAACAAAATTGTAAACAGCCGGTATTTTGTCAGGTTTTCAACACGTTGGGGATCTAAACGACTACTTTCTCGCCTGAAAATGTTTCAAATGTTGCTAAAGTTTACAAAGTTTAGAGCTTAAGGCTCTGTTTACATTAATTCATTTCACCATTTCTTCGTGTCGGCGTCTTGCAAACTATTTACATTTACACACAAACGGGGATCGGCTGATTCGCTAGTCACATGACTAATCAGCCATCACATCACATGATCGCCCTTGCTTTATTATTTATTATTCTTTATTATTTATTCTTCGGCGACAACAACTTGGTCCACGAAATTGTCCCACCATGCGCTGCTTCTTCCCGGTCTAACCCAAAAGCGGCGCTCCATGTACGGCTTGCGTTGCTGCAGTGGCTGGGTTCTCATCATAAAAGCTTGTTGAATCTGGCGCCTCCTTGCCACGTATTGTTGTGCACAGCGTACTACCAGCAGTAGGACATGGAGCAGGCTCCCATGCTGATCGTGGTTGTCCATGATTTCCATATTCTTCTCGATGACACGAATAGAAAGGAAGTGTGTAACTGAAGTGAAGCACGCCTGTTTGTTTTTAGTTTCCCAGCACTCAAGTCACATGACCAACGATACCAGCCTAGCGAATCAGGGAGGAGTACGTCCGCAGTAGCTAGAGCTCAGCACTGCGGATCCTCGTTTCTCCCCGTTTACAACTGCTAAAATCAGCATCGTATGCGAATGCTTACGCTGGAATCCTTCCACCTATGAAGTCGTATTCCAGTATTTTAATGTAAATGGACAGTGCATCCGCGATAGAAACGATATAGAAACAGATTGTATAAATGGCACCTAAGAGAAATCAGCTTCAGGCCGGATGATTCAGGTGTGAGTTAACACGATGCCAAGGAGGAAAGACACCAGCAATGATCTCAGAGAAGTAGCTGTTGCTGCCCATCAACCTGGGAAGGGTTATAAGGGTTTATGTGTGTTGTTCATGTTTCTTTGGATCTGGTAAAGAAAACCTGAATTATCACCATGGATCCAGGAGCATTTAACCCTCTAACGCAACACATTCTGCTCCATCTGTGTTCTCTGACTGTAAACTGCTCTGATGGGATGTCTGTCTAACTGTTCGACACACATTGATCAGAGTGTGAAGGCAGATATCTGGCAGCACATCTCACAGGACACAGATGGCACAGAGAGCGTCCTGGCAGCCAGCTGATGTACGTCTGTCCAGCTGTGTGCTGAACAGAACTCTGGGATGCAGGCAGTGATGCAGATGTTAACGCTGAGCCAAAGCTGTCGATACTCTGACTCATTATCCAGCATCAGGTTTCTACAGTATGTTAGGGAGACATGAGATACGTGTCATTGTGAGCACACCCAGCTGAGTTCCTGTTTCCTCCTCACGGTCCAGTTTACCCAAATCTGTGGTGTGTTTAGGAGGAGCAATCATTTCCCATGTAGGTCGTGGAAAAATCCAGCACATATTTGGACTAGGGCTGGGCAACGATTAAAATGTTTAATCTAATTAATCACATGATTTCCCTGGTTAATCACGATTAATCGCATTTGTACGCAGAATCCAAAAATGAATCCAAAAGTAGTGTATAGCTTTTAGCATTTAGTTTTATTTTAAATGTGCTGCCATATGAATGAAAGTGCCATAACATTTGTTGTGCAAACACACTTACGATCCACGATATTCCACCAACGATACGATTCGACACAATACACGATATTCAGCCAACAATACGATTCGATATGATACACGATATTCCGCTTACAATACACGATATTCCGCCTACGATTCGATGCGATACACAATATTCGGCCAACGATACGATTCGATACGATACACGATATTCCGCCTACGATACGATTTGATACGATACACGATATTCCGCTTACAATACACGATATTCCGCCTACGATTCGATACGATACACGATATTCAGCCAACGATACGATTCAATACGATTCACTATATTCCGCCTACGATACACGATATTCCGCCTACGATACACGATATTCCGCCTACGATACGATACACGATATTCAGCCAACGATACGATTCAATACGATACACGATATTCCGCCTACGATACACGATATTCCGCCTACGATACACGATATTCTGCCAACGATACGATTTGATACGATACACGATATTCTGCCAACGATACGATACACGATATTCAGCCAACGATACGATACACGATATTCAGTCAACGATACGATTCGATACGATATGATTCGATACGCTTACATCATTTTCTGGCGGAAAAAAAGGGACAGTGTGATTTGACATGAATCGTCGCTGATTGGACCGGTGGTCCGACCTTTGAACCGGAAGGACAACACCGCCAGACAAACAGAAACAAACGAACATGTCACAAACGTGAGAGCTGTGCACTTTATACAACATTTTTATCAACTAATTTATCACTGTTTTGTATAATGTGACCCCCTGGCATTGTGTTGTATTACCTTAATGTTCTGTGTTTTCACTGACCATGTAACGTCTGACTTTTCAATAAAGTTTGCTTTAAAAAAAAAAATTTAATTAAAATAAAAAGATCGATACTCGCGGCTGAAAAATCGATACTTTATCGTGAAAACGAAATATCGATATATATATCGCAGTATCGATAAAATTGCTCAGCCCTATCCACCAGCTCAGGGCGCTTTCTATTCGATCCTCAAACCAAAAATCACTTTGGATTCGTATCGGTTTATCTTTTTTTGACGGGAATCGAACTCCCTTTTGAACATAAAGTATCATAAACGTAACGTTAATTTGATTTAAAGTTCTCGGGTCCAGGCGGTTCCTTTTTAAGTGCTTCCAGCAGCTCAGAACTGGAATCATCTTGCTGAGCTTGTTTGACTGCAGCCTTGAAAATCTGGAGTTTTTTTCTGAAAAACTTTGCAGAATTGTGAATTTTCAGGAACACTTTCATCATGTAAGCTCTAAAGCAGAGATGCTCATTGTGCGGCTCCTCAAGCTCTAATTGGCGGCTCGCACTCGCATAGCAGCTTATAACAATATGGTAACAATAACAATATGTTTTTTTCAAATGACACACAGCAAATACTGCACAGTATTCGGTATTTTTATTAAGTTTGCGTTTTTGTAGTTTTAAATATTTTTATTAAGTCTTAATTAAGGCTTAATGGTGTTTCCTAAATGGGGAACTGTTAAACCTGGCAACGCAGCCCGCTTAAACCCCCGTCACACCTGACCTCAGAGCACGCTAGCTCCTTTAGCCAGCGCGAGATGCAGGCACAATGGATCGGTTTTTAATTAAAAAAGGGCAAAAACCAGCACAGAAACCATGCTCATCCTGAATGTCTCACTATGATTACAACAACAAACTACAAATACAGCATGAAGAAAGTCAAGGACATGCACGCCAGCTTTTGTCATCCCAGTATTAAGGTAAATGTGGTCTGAATTGAAAATGTATTGGCTGTGTTGTTTCTTTTTTTGTGGGATGTTTTATATGTAGAAATGCATATTTGCAAAAGGGGACTTTAGCATGTTGTGGTAAAAGTGGCTCTTCCCTTGATTTTGCTCGGCCAATGTGGCTCTTGTGAAATAAATAATGAGTATCGCTGCTCTAAAGAAACTTGAAACGTTGAGTAATTACGGTTTTACAGCTTTTTTTTGTCCTTTATCCTCGTGTTTATCGTTGTTCTTTGTTAGAAAACGGTCGTATGACAGCATTAATGTAGGTGAATGAAGGTGAGGTTCGTGTGCACCTAACTCGTCCCTCTTCAGCCACACTTTAGTCCAACACTGCCGGAGGGACAATTTCGACATTTAAAACTGCTTTTTGGGAACAAACAGAAGCTCCGAACCTTTCTGAAAGATGGTGTTTGCTTATCATAAAGTGAGAGAGCCGTGTGTGGAGATGCAGAAAAGGGAGCAGGATGTTCTGCAGCAGCTGGGGGGGGATTCTGTCTGTCGCCCCCCCACATCACATCCCAGCGAGAGGACGAGGAGGCGGAGCTCATTTCTGGAGTGTGTGTTGGATAATCTCCCTCCGAACTGAACAATGAAGTGTGAAAGCGCCAGCAGCCTCTTTCCCAGCATGCACTGCGACAGTCCTCTTGGGTTTTGCAGTAGATGGATTACCTCCAATGTCATCAGACGGAGTCACGCAGCAGCAGACGTTTTCACCAGCGGCCTGAACATGCACACATGGGCTGTGTTCGAAACAGCATACTACATACTACATACTCATCGATCAGACAGTATGCAGAGCGTTTACCCACAATGCATTTCGCTCCTGCCGAGCCGAAATCAGCCGGCCTGAAGCTGATTTCTCTTAAGCTCTAAACTCTGTAAACTTTAGCAACATTTGAAACATTTTCAGGTGAGAAAGTAGTCGTTTAGATCCCCAACGTGTTAAACCTGACAAAATACCGGCTGTTTACAGTTTTGTTCCCACGAATTCGGCGCTACTAAAGCTAGCCGCAGTGAGCAACGCACTTCCTGTTATTTTCACAAAATAAAATACCCGTTGCCTTTTATCACAGGGAAAGCCATTACCATACAATTGGTGCTTTTGTTTTGAAAACAGGAAGTGAACCTCGTTGTAGCTAGCTTGAAACTGCCGTTTTGACAGGAAATGACGATAGGCGACGTCACGTTATGTTGCATCTTGGGTAGTTTGAGTATGAGTAGTAACCTCATGATGCATACCCAACATTTCGGAGAATCTAGTATGCATCCGGGAACTTAAAAAAAGTCAAAGTTAGTATGAGTAGTAGGAGAAGTATGCGGTTTCGAATACAACCATGGTCACTGCCGCTTTATTTTCAGTTTCTGCTTTGGCAGAGCGCGGTGAAGGCTAAAGAAAGATGGAGGTTTGGTTTTAGTTCAGCAAAACTAAAAATTAAACAGTCGTGGCTAATAGCAACATGTTAGCATGAGGCTAACAAATAGCATATAGCCTACATCACTCATAGAAATCTGCATCCCTTTATCTTTTGCCCGTTTCTCCTCTTCTTCTCTTCTTCTCTTTCTAAACGGGGCACCTGATGGCTTCTTTGCTCTTTCACCATGATGATGATCCATGATGACTCCACATTATTACCTTTGCTTTTCCCATTAACGCCGTCCGTTCACCCGTCAATCAACCGGAGTCACGGGACGTAAACACATTCACGTAGATGACTGCACAGATTTTTTTTTTTTTTTTACATTTTTCACATAACTCAGTTAATTACATGAAGGTATATGGGTCTGTGTTCATTTTAGGAATGAAATGCAGTTTATTTGGATTGGAAGCAGTTTGTGTTGTGTGGCCTGGGATTTATTTATAAAATTTTTGGAGTGCGCCTTGGGCGGCCGCCCACATTGCCCACAGCAAAACACGGCCCTGGTTTTATCTGTGGAAAGGGACTTTAGATGCCAAACATCTGACGTCTCCATCTGTTGTGCGAGAGAGAAAACTCTGAGAGAGTCTCCTGTACTGATGGAAAATATAGAAAACAGTCAGGACGTCCTTTCTTTCTCCGTGTAACCTTTTATCCTTCCACCAGATGTCTTAAACGGTCGGTGTCACCACTTAGAAGTTTGACCTTCTACACAGCAGAAATGGGTGTTTTAATGAGGGCTGCATTCCCCTTCTGTGCACGCTGGCTGGCTGTAGAGTTTGTGCAGAAACAATGTCCTCTGAGTGGAATGCAGCCCCTCGTACTCCACCTGAGCCTGTAAAAGATGAGTTCCACCACACGGTGGGTGAATCTGTGCAGAAACGCGCTCACAGCACGACGCCGGACTGATCCGGCGCTGGTTATCGGGTCCTAAGGCTCTACGTTTGGGTCGTGTTTGCGCTGATGTTCGGTAGTCTCAGCCTCGGTTTAGAAGCCGTCTTATTTTTATGTTGTTTGGACGATTTCTGGGCGCATTAATGATGGAATTCGCCCTTTTATATGTTTGAAACACTCAATATTGTTCTAACTTGATAAAAGAGGATGAGAATGAGTTTATTTTCAGGGGTGGAGCAGTGATTTTAAATGTGGGGGTGTTACATGAGCGCCACATCAAGCCCATAGCCACCACGCTGAAGTTGGCATCCGATTCGTGAATTAAATGGATGGGCTTAAAGGGCCATTTTACTGCATTTTTTGCATTTTGATCGCCCTAAACTAGGTCCTGTATGGAAACTACAATAGTTAGACTGCTCAAATCTGGATGGAATTATTCTGTCTGTTTATTTTGTCATTGAAAATTCAAAAAGGTGAAATCATCCTGCTGTAAAAGTGGGGGTGTCGAAACACCCCCCATCCCCCACGGGTGCGACGCCCATGTTTAGTTTGTTCCAACACACCCACCGGGTCAGTCCCAGCCGACACATTTCCCAGTGTTGGTGCCTCAGACTCAGAGCAGGAGGCAGCTTCAGCACTGAAGTGGACTGAGGGGAAAGTGGGTCACTGCAGCAGCAGAACATTCCTCCTCTCACCTGTGTGTGAGCAGAGAAGGCAAACAGCATCTGTGGGTAATGCAACACATAACAGCAAGCTTTGTTAGCACCACCTGGAGACCGCAGGGTTGGTTACACATCTCTGTGTTAGAGCACTTTATGTGGATTTAAACATTTTAAAAAGTCAAAGCACCCAGAAGTACTTAACTTCATCAGCAAGTCCTGATCGAGCTTCATTTCTTTATATTTCTCCAGAGATTCACTGAAACATGTTCCAACATGAACATAAACCCAGAATCTGAGGCAGAACCAGAGTTAGTTCAGCTCTGAGCAGCTTTAAAGTGAATATATGCAGATGTTTCCATGGTAACAGCTGCAGAGATTCACTGAAACATGTTCCAACATGAACATAAACCCAGAATCTGAGGCAGAACCAGAGTTAGTTCAGTTCTGAGCAGCTTTAAAGTGAATATCTGCAGATGTTTCCATGGTAACAGCTGCAGAGATTCACTGAAACATGTTCCAACATGAACATAAACCCAGAATCTGAGGCAGAACCAGAGTTAGTTCAGTTCTGAGCAGCTTTAAAGTGAATATCTGCAGATGTTTCCATGGTAACAGCTGCAGAGATTCACTGAAACATGTTCCAACATGAACATAAACCCAGAATCTGAGGCAGAACCAGAGTTAGTTCAGTTCTGAGCAGCTTTAAAGTGAATATCTGCAGATGTTTCCATGGTAACAGCTGCAGAGATTCACTGAAACATGTTCCAACATGAACATAAACCCAGAATCTGAGGCAGAACCAGAGTTAGTTCAGTTCTGAGCAGCTTTAAAGTGAATATCTGCAGATGTTGCCATGGTAACAGCTGCAGAGATTCACTGAAACATGTTCCAACATGAACATAAACCCAGAATCTGAGGCAGAAGCAGAGTTAGTTCAGTTCTGAGCAGCTTTAAAGTGAATATCTGCAGATGTTTCCATGGTAACAGCTGCAGAGATTCATTGAAACATGTTCCAACATGAACATAAACCCAGAATCTGAGTCAGAACCAGAGTTAGTTCAGTTCTGAGCAGCTTTAAAGTGAATATCTGCAGATGTTTCCATGGTAACAGCTGCAGCTGATTCACTGAAACATGTTCCAACATGAACATAAACCCAGAATCTGAGTCAGAACCAGAGTTAGTTCAGTTCTGAGCAGCTTTAAAGTGAATATCTGCAGATGTTTCCATGGTAACAGCTGCAGAGATTCACTGAAACATGTTCCAACATGAACATAAACCCAGAATCTGAGTCTGAACCAGAGTTAGTTCAGTTCTGAGCAGCTTTAAAGTGAATATCTGCAGATGTTTCCATGGTAACAGCTGCAGAGATTCACTGAAACATGTTCCAACATGAACATAAACCCAGAATCTGAGGCAGAACCAGAGTTAGTTCAGTTCTGAGCAGCTTTAAAGTGAATATCTGCAGATGTTTCCATGGTAACAGCTGCAGAGATTCACTGAAACATGTTCCAACATGAACATAAACCCAGAATCTGAGGCAGAACCAGAGTTAGTTCAGTTCTGAGCAGCTTTAAAGTGAATATCTGCAGATGTTTCCATGGTAACAGCTGCAGAGATTCACTGAAACATGTTCCAACATGAACATAAACCCAGAATCTGAGGCAGAACCAGAGTTAGTTCAGTTCTGAGCAGCTTTAAAGTGAATATCTGCAGATGTTTCCATGGTAACAGCTGCAGAGATTCACTGAAACATGTTCCAACATGAACATAAACCCAGAATCTGAGTCTGAACCAGAGTTAGTTCAGTTCTGAGCAGCTTTAAAGTGAATATCTGCAGATGTTTCCATGGTAACAGCTGCAGCTGATTCACTGAAACATGTTCCAACATGAACATAAACCCAGAATCTGAGGCAGAACCAGAGTTAGTTCAGTTCTGAGCAGCTTTAAAGTGAATATCTGCAGATGTTGCCATGGTAACAGCTGCAGAGATTCACTGAAACATGTTCCAACATGAACATAAACCCAGAATCTGAGGCAGAACCAGAGTTAGTTCAGTTCTGAGCAGCTTTAAAGTGAATATCTGCAGATGTTTCCATGGTAACAGCTGCAGAGATTCACTGAAACATGTTCCAACATGAACATAAACCCAGAATCTGAGGCAGAACCAGAGTTAGTTCAGTTCTGAGCAGCTTTAAAGTGAATATCTGCAGATGTTTCCATGGTAACAGCTGCAGAGATTCACTGAAACATGTTCCAACATGAACATAAACCCAGAATCTGAGTCAGAACCAGAGTTAGTTCAGTTCTGAGCAGCTTTAAAGTGAATATCTGCAGATGTTTCCATGGTAACAGCTGCAGAGATTCACTGAAACATGTTCCAACATGAACATAAACCCAGAATCTGAGGCAGAACCAGAGTTAGTTCAGTTCTGAGCTGCTTTAAAGTGAATATCTGCTCTGAGCTCCTCTTTGCTCCCAAACAGAATGATCTCAGTTTTGTCTTCATTTAATCGTAGAAAATTCTCTCTCATCCAGGTGTTTACTTCCTCCAGACACTGACACAGTACGTCTGCTGGGCTGCAGTCGCCATGGTGACAGAGCCACATAAAGTTGTGTATCGTCTGCATAACTGTGATAATCGATGTTAAAATTCTGCAATATCTGACCCAAAGGGAGCATATACAAGTTAAACAGAAGAGGTCCAAGAATTGACCCCTGGGGGACTCCACAAGTCATGGCCACTCGCTCAGATTCATAGCTGCCAATTGTAACAAAATAACTCCGGCCTTCTAAGTAGATGCATCTCTCACACTGGAAAAAATCAAAGTCTTACCAAGTATATTTGTCTCATTTCTAGTCAAAATATCTCATTACACTTAATATAAGACACAACTGCCTAACAAGTACCATTTCAGCCAGATATAGGGACTTGTTTGAAGACAACACATCTGGAATATCTTGTTATAAATGAAAAAGTCTTGAAAACATCTTGTTTTGAGTCATATTTCACATGAAACAAGCTTTTTTTTTTACATTTGAAGAGGTTTTTAAGCTAATTTCAAGATCACTTTTATCTCAAAAGTCCTAAATATCACATTTTATTTCAAGAAATCTTGACAAGCCGATTTTCACGAGTTCCATTGGCAGATTTTTTTTGCTTATTTCAAGCAAAAACGTCTTTTATTTGTTGTTTTTCTTACTTTTATTTGGAGGGGCATTTTTTCCAGTGCATCTCTCCTCATCCTGAAGTGTTTTAGTTTTAGTTTGTGTTTCACACACTGAAACATTTCCTTCTGTTCTGGAGAAATAAATAAAGATGATGGTAACGCATTTCAGAGGCAGCAGTGAGACTGATGATTGTGTCCCGCTGATGATCCGGATCAGCAACCCGCTGCAGCTGACTGATGTCAGCGTTTCTGTTGACTCTCCTAAATCAGACTGCAGACATTTAGGGTAAATAAAGCCGTTTAGATAAAAATAATTAGGTAGTTTCAGTCGGCCTGACGTCGGCTTTTAAAAACGCTGTGATTTTCCAGGCTTTTCTTCAGGTTAAACCTGTTTCCGTGCACAGTTTTGTGTTTTCCACACGTTTCAGTGAGCGTTATCGGTGCTTTTCTTCAGGTTAAACCTGTTTCCGTGCACAGTTTTGTGTTTTCCACATGTTTCAGTGAGCGTTATCTGTGCTTTTCTTCAGGTTAAACGTGTTTCCGTGCACAGTTTTGTGTTTTCCACACGTTTCAGTGAGCGTTATCTGTGCTTTTCTTCAGGTTAAACCTGTTTCCGTGCACAGTTTTGTGTTTTCCACACGTTTCAGTGAGCGTTATCTGTGCTTTTCTTCAGGTTAAACCTGTTTCCGTGCACAGTTTTGTGTTTTCCACACGTTTCAGTGAGCGTTATCTGTGCTTTTCTTCAGGTTAAACATGTTTCTGTGCACAGTTTTGTGTTTTCCACATGTTTCAGTGAGCGTTATCTTTGCTTTTCTTCAGGTTAAACGTGTTTCCGTGCACAGTTTTGTGTTTTCCACACGTTTCAGTGAGCGTTATCTGTGCTTTTCTTCAGGTTAAACCTGTTTCCGTGCACAGTTTTGTGTTTTCCACACGTTTCAGTGAGCGTTATCTGTGCTTTTCTTCAGGTTAAACCTGTTTCCGTGCACAGTTTTGTGTTTTCCACACGTTTCAGTGAGCGTTATCTGTGCTTTTCTTCAGGTTAAACATGTTTCTGTGCACAGTTTTGTGTTTTCCACATGT
Organism: Odontesthes bonariensis; assembly: GCF_027942865.1. Taxonomy (NCBI): domain Eukaryota; kingdom Metazoa; phylum Chordata; class Actinopteri; order Atheriniformes; family Atherinopsidae; genus Odontesthes; species Odontesthes bonariensis. Next base: position 3,170,568 of record NC_134515.1, read on the forward strand.
TTCAGTGAGCGTTATCTTTGCTTTTCTTCAGGTTAAACGTGTTTCCGTGCACAGTTTTGTGTTTTCCACACGTTTCAGTGAGCGTTATCTGTGCTTTTCTTCAGGTTAAACCTGTTTCCGTGCACAGTTTTGTGTTTTCCACACGTTTCAGTGAGCGTTATCTGTGCTTTTCTTCAGGTTAAACATGTTTCCGTGCACAGTTTTGTGTTTTCCACATGTTTCAGTGAGCGTTATCTGTGCTTTTCTTCAGGTTAAACGTGTTTCCGTGCACAGTTTTGTGTTTTCCACACGTTTCAGTGAGCGTTATCTGTGCTTTTCTTCAGGTTAAACCTGTTTCTGTGCACAGTTTTGTGTTTTCCACATGTTTCAGTGAGCGTTATCTGTGCTTTTCTTCAGGTTAAACCTGTTTCCGTGCACAGTTTTGTGTTTTCCACATGTTTCAGTGAGCGTTATCTGTGCTTTTCTTCAGGTTAAACATGTTTCTGTGCACAGTTTTGTGTTTTCCACACGTTTCAGTGAGCGTTATCTGTGCTTTTCTTCAGGTTAAACATGTTTCTGTGCACAGTTTTGTGTTTTCCACACGTTTCAGTGAGCGTTATCTGTGCTTTTCTTCAGGTTAAACATGTTTCTGTGCACAGTTTTGTGTTTTCCACATGTTTCAGTGAGCGTTATCTTTGCTTTTCTTCAGGTTAAACATGTTTCCGTGCACAGTTTTGTGTTTTCCACATGTTTCAGTGAGCGTTATCTGTGCTTTTCTTCAGGTTAAACATGTTTCTGTGCACAGTTTTGTGTTTTCCACATGTTTCAGTGAGCGTTATCTGTGCTTTTCTTCAGGTTAAACATGTTTCTGTGCACAGTTTTGTGTTTTCCACACGTTTCAGTGAGCGTTATCGGTGCTTTTCTTCAGGTTAAACATGTTTCCGTGCACAGTTTTGTGTTTTCCACACGTTTCAGTGAGCGTTATCTGTGCTTTTCTTCAGGTTAAACATGTTTCTGTGCACAGTTTTGTGTTTTCCACATGTTTCAGTGAGCGTTATCTGTGCTTTTCTTCAGGTTAAACATGTTTCTGTGCACAGTTTTGTGTTTTCCACATGTTTCAGTGAGCGTTATCTGTGCTTTTCTTCTGGTTAAACATGTTTCCGTGCACAGTTTTGTGTTTTCCACACGTTTCAGTGAGCGTTATCTGTGCTTTTCTTCAGGTTAAACATGTTTCCGTGCACAGTTTTGTGTTTTCCACATGTTTCAGTGAGCGTTATCTGTGCTTTTCTTCAGGTTAAACCTGTTTCCGTGCACAGTTTTGTGTTTTCCACACGTTTCAGTGAGCGTTATCTGTGCTTTTCTTCAGGTTAAACATGTTTCTGTGCACAGTTTTGTGTTTTCCACACGTTTCAGTGAGCGTTATCGGTGCTTTTCTTCAGGTTAAACATGTTTCCGTGCACAGTTTTGTGTTTTCCACACGTTTCAGTGAGCGTTATCTGTGCTTTTCTTCAGGTTAAACATGTTTCCGTGCACAGTTTTGTGTTTTCCACACGTTTCAGTGAGCGTTATCTGTGCTTTTCTTCAGGTTAAACCTGTTTCCGTGCACAGTTTTGTGTTTTCCACACGTTTCAGTGAGCGTTATCTGTGCTTTTCTTCAGGTTAAACATGTTTCCGTGCACAGTTTTGTGTTTTCCACATGTTTCAGTGAGCGTTATCTGTGCTTTTCTTCAGGTTAAACGTGTTTCCGTGCACAGTTTTGTGTTTTCCACATGTTTCAGTGAGCGTTATCTGTGCTTTTCTTCAGGTTAAACATGTTTCTGTGCACAGTTTTGTGTTTTCCACACGTTTCAGTGAGCGTTATCTGTGCTTTTCTTCAGGTTAAACGTGTTTCCGTGCACAGTTTTGTGTTTTCCACATGTTTCAGTGAGCGTTATCTGTGCTTTTCTTCAGGTTAAACGTGTTTCCGTGCACAGTTTTGTGTTTTCCACATGTTTCAGTGAGCGTTATCTGTGCTTTTCTTCAGGTTAAACATGTTTCTGTGCACAGTTTTGTGTTTTCCACACGTTTCAGTGAGCGTTATCTGTGCTTTTCTTCAGGTTAAACGTGTTTCCGTGCACAGTTTTGTGTTTTCCACACGTTTCAGTGAGCGTTATCTGTGCTTTTCTTCAGGTTAAACCTGTTTCCGTGCACAGTTTTGTGTTTTCCACACGTTTCAGTGAGCGTTATCTGTGCTTTTCTTCAGGTTAAACATGTTTCCGTGCACAGTTTTGTGTTTTCCACACGTTTCAGTGAGCATTATCTGTGCTTTTCTTCACGTTAAACATGTTTCTGTGCACAGTTTTGTGTTTTCCACATGTTTCAGTGAGCGTTATCTGTGCTTTTCTTCACGTTAAACATGTTTCTGTGCACAGTTTTGTGTTTTCCACACGTTTCAGTGAGCGTTATCTGTGCTTTTCTTCAGGTTAAACCTGTTTCTGTGCACAGTTTTGTGTTTTCCACACGTTTCAGTGAGCGTTATCTGTGCTTTTCTTCAGGTTAAACGTGTTTCCGTGCACAGTTTTGTGTTTTCCACACGTTTCAGTGAGCGTTATCTGTGCTTTTCTTCAGGTTAAACGTGTTTCCGTGCACAGTTTTGTGTTTTCCACACGTTTCAGTGAGCGTTATCTGTGCTTTTCTTCAGGTTAAACGTGTTTCTGTGCACAGTTTTGTGTTTTCCACATGTTTCAGTGAGCGTTATCTGTGCTTTTCTTCAGGTTAAACATGTTTCCGTGCACAGTTTTGTGTTCTCCACGTTTCAGTGAGCGTTATCTGTGCTTTTCTTCAGGTTAAACGTGTTTCCGTGCACAGTTTTGTGTTTTCCACGTTTCAGTGAGCGTTATCTGTGCTTTTCTTCAGGTTAAACGTGTTTCCGTGCACAGTTTTGTGTTTTCCACACGTTTCAGTGAGCGTTATCTGTGCTTTTCTTCAGGTTAAACCTGTTTCCGTGCACAGTTTTGTGTTTTCCACATGTTTCAGTGAGCGTTATCTGTGCTTTTCTTCAGGTTAAACGTGTTTCCGTGCACAGTTTTGTGTTTTCCACGTTTCAGTGAGCGTTATCTGTGCTTTTCTTCAGGTTAAACGTGTTTCCGTGCACAGTTTTGTGTTTTCCACACGTTTCAGTGAGCGTTATCGGTGCTTTTCTTCAGGTTAAACCTGTTTCCGTGCACAGTTTTGTGTTTTCCACATGTTTCAGTGAGCGTTATCTGTGCTTTTCTTCAGGTTAAACGTGTTTCCGTGCACAGTTTTGTGTTTTCCACACGTTTCAGTGAGCGTTATCTGTGCTTTTCTTCAGGTTAAACATGTTTCTGTGCACAGTTTTGTGTTTTCCACATGTTTCAGTGAGCGTTATCTTTGCTTTTCTTCAGGTTAAACATGTTTCCGTGCACAGTTTTGTGTTTTCCACATGTTTCAGTGAGCGTTATCTGTGCTTTTCTTCAGGTTAAACATGTTTCTGTGCACAGTTTTGTGTTTTCCACACGTTTCAGTGAGCGTTATCGGTGCTTTTCTTCAGGTTAAACATGTTTCCGTGCACAGTTTTGTGTTTTCCACACGTTTCAGTGAGCGTTATCTGTGCTTTTCTTCAGGTTAAACCTGTTTCCGTGCACAGTTTTGTGTTTTCCACACGTTTCAGTGAGCGTTATCGGTGCTTTTCTTCAGGTTAAACCTGTTTCTGTGCACAGTTTTGTGTTTTCCACGTTTCAGTGAGCGTTATCTGTGCTTTTCTTCAGGTTAAACATGTTTCCGTGCACAGTTTTGTGTTTTCCACACGTTTCAGTGAGCGTTATCTGTGCTTTTCTTCAGGTTAAACCTGTTTCCGTGCACAGTTTTGTGTTTTCCACATGTTTCAGTGAGCGTTATCTGTGCTTTTCTTCAGGTTAAACATGTTTCCGTGCACAGTTTTGTGTTTTCCACATGTTTCAGTGAGCGTTATCTGTGCTTTTCTTCAGGTTAAACGTGTTTCCGTGCACAGTTTTGTGTTTTCCACACGTTTCAGTGAGCGTTATCTGTGCTTTTCTTCAGGTTAAACGTGTTTCCGTGCACAGTTTTGTGTTTTCCACACGTTTCAGTGAGCGTTATCTGTGCTTTTCTTCAGGTTAAACCTGTTTCCGTGCACAGTTTTGTGTTTTCCACACGTTTCAGTGAGCGTTATCTGTGCTTTTCTTCAGGTTAAACGTGTTTCTGTGCACAGTTTTGTGTTTTCCACATGTTTCAGTGAGCGTTATCTGTGCTTTTCTTCAGGTTAAACGTGTTTCCGTGCACAGTTTTGTGTTTTCCACACGTTTCAGTGAGCGTTATCTGTGCTTTTCTTCAGGTTAAACGTGTTTCCGTGCACAGTTTTGTGTTTTCCACATGTTTCAGTGAGCGTTATCTTTGCTTTTCTTCAGGTTAAACGTGTTTCCGTGCACAGTTTTGTGTTTTCCACATGTTTCAGTGAGCGTTATCTGTGCTTTTCTTCAGGTTAAACATGTTTCTGTGCACAGTTTTGTGTTTTCCACACGTTTCAGTGAGCGTTATCTGTGCTTTTCTTCAGGTTAAACCTGTTTCCGTGCACAGTTTTGTGTTTTCCACACGTTTCAGTGAGCGTTATCTGTGCTTTTCTTCAGGTTAAACATGTTTCCGTGCACAGTTTTGTGTTTTCCACATGTTTCAGTGAGCGTTATCTGTGCTTTTCTTCAGGTTAAACGTGTTTCCGTGCACAGTTTTGTGTTTTCCACACGTTTCAGTGAGCGTTATCTGTGCTTTTCTTCAGGTTAAACGTGTTTCCGTGCACAGTTTTGTGTTTTCCACATGTTTCAGTGAGCGTTATCTGTGCTTTTCTTCAGGTTAAACGTGTTTCTGTGCACAGTTTTGTGTTTTCCACACGTTTCAGTGAGCGTTATCTGTGCTTTTCTTCAGGTTAAACCTGTTTCCGTGCACAGTTTTGTGTTTTCCACACGTTTCAGTGAGCGTTATCTGTGCTTTTCTTCAGGTTAAACATGTTTCCGTGCACAGTTTTGTGTTTTCCACACGTTTCAGTGAGCGTTATCTGTGCTTTTCTTCACGTTAAACATGTTTCTGTGCACAGTTTTGTGTTTTCCACATGTTTCAGTGAGCGTTATCTGTGCTTTTCTTCAGGTTAAACGTGTTTCCGTGCACAGTTTTGTGTTTTCCACACGTTTCAGTGAGCGTTATCTGTGCTTTTCTTCAGGTTAAACGTGTTTCCGTGCACAGTTTTGTGTTTTCCACACGTTTCAGTGAGCGTTATCTGTGCTTTTCTTCAGGTTAAACGTGTTTCCGTGCACAGTTTTGTGTTTTCCACACGTTTCAGTGAGCGTTATCTGTGCTTTTCTTCAGGTTAAACGTGTTTCTGTGCACAGTTTTGTGTTTTCCACATGTTTCAGTGAGCGTTATCTGTGCTTTTCTTCAGGTTAAACGTGTTTCTGTGCACAGTTTTGTGTTTTCCACGTTTCAGTGAGCGTTATCTGTGCTTTTCTTCAGGTTAAACGTGTTTCTGTGCAGTTTTGTGTTTTCCACACGTTTCAGTGAGCGTTATCTGTGCTTTTCTTCAGGTTAAACGTGTTTCCGTGCACAGTTTTGTGTTTTCCACACGTTTCAGTGAGCGTTATCTGTGCTTTTCTTCAGGTTAAACATGTTTCCGTGCACAGTTTTGTGTTTTCCACGTTTCAGTGAGCGTTATCTGTGCTTTTCTTCAGGTTAAACGTGTTTCCGTGCACAGTTTTGTGTTTTCCACACGTTTCAGTGAGCGTTATCGGTGCTTTTCTTCAGGTTAAACATGTTTCCGTGCACAGTTTTGTGTTTTCCACGTTTCAGTGAGCGTTATCTGTGCTTTTCTTCAGGTTAAACGTGTTTCCGTGCACAGTTTTGTGTTTTCCACACGTTTCAGTGAGCGTTATCTGTGCTTTTCTTCAGGTTAAACGTGTTTCTGTGCACAGTTTTGTGTTTTCCACACGTTTCAGTGAGCGTTATCTGTGCTTTTCTTCAGGTTAAACGTGTTTCTGTGCACAGTTTTGTGTTTTCCACACGTTTCAGTGAGCGTTATCTGTGCTTTTCTTCAGGTTAAACCTGTTTCCGTGCACAGTTTTGTGTTTTCCACACGTTTCAGTGAGCGTTATCTGTGCTTTTCTTCAGGTTAAACGTGTTTCCGTGCACAGTTTTGTGTTTTCCACGTGTTTCAGTGAGCGTTATCTGTGCTTTTCTTCAGGTTAAACATGTTTCCGTGCACAGTTTTGTGTTTTCCACATGTTTCAGTGAGCGTTATCTGTGCTTTTCTTCAGGTTAAACCTGTTTCCGTGCACAGTTTTGTGTTTTCCACATGTTTCAGTGAGCGTTATCTGTGCTTTTCTTCAGGTTAAACGTGTTTCCGTGCACAGTTTTGTGTTTTCCACACGTTTCAGTGAGCGTTATCTGTGCTTTTCTTCAGGTTAAACCTGTTTCCGTGCACAGTTTTGTGTTTTCCACACGTTTCAGTGAGCGTTATCTGTGCTTTTCTTCAGGTTAAACCTGTTTCTGTGCACAGTTTTGTGTTTTCCACACGTTTCAGTGAGCGTTATCTGTGCTTTTCTTCAGGTTAAACCTGTTTCTGTGCACAGTTTTGTGTTTTCTACACGTTTCAGTGAGCGTTATCTGTGCTTTTCTTCAGGTTAAACCTGTTTCCGTGCACAGTTTTGTGTTTTCCACACGTTTCAGTGAGCGTTATCTGTGCTTTTCTTCAGGTTAAACCTGTTTCCGTGCACAGTTTTGTGTTTTCCACGTTTCAGTGAGCGTTATCGGTGTCAGGCTCAGAGGAGCGTAGCGACTGGTGTTGCTCTGATTGTGATGGACCTAAACAAGCTGCATCTGCTCCCTGTTAGTGAGATCTGGCACAGGTTGATTTACAGTGAAGCCGGCGGATGCTGGGGCTCACATCAGCACCGGTCCTTCCAGATCTGCCCCTTTCCTCTGACTGTTTTCTGCATTTCGAAGAGTCCGTTCACATAAATTCACACAAGTCTGAGCATAAATATGACTCCCTGCTGGTTTGATTGACTCTTACTGTATTACTGGAGTCTGAGCATCTTATTATGTCCTGTATAGACGTGTGTTTGAGTGTTTTTGTGAGGAGGGGGCAGCAGCTGCAGCGTGCCGCAGGCTTGTTGAATGGCGCTGCACTTAAACATCAGCTGTGTGAGCGTTTGGTCAGCTAGCATCGTGTAGCATGCACTCACCGCAGTGCACGTGTGTGCATGTGGTGCAGGGGAAACTAGGCTAGCTGATATGAATAGAGAGGTGATGAATTAGCTCTCAGAGCCGAGCTGCAGGACGACACCCTGGGGTCCGGTTCTCTGTGAGTGTTCGAATGCAGGTTTGGCTGCCAGCTCAGGCAGAAAAGACAAAAGTTTGAAGTTTGGGTCACGGCTGAGATGCAGCTCGTTGGAGCTGGGGAGTTTCTGGGGTGGGCTGACATGGATTCTGGTTATTTCCTGCCTGTAAGGCCATAGAAATATGAAAAAACTATGACAGGCAGAGGTGGGGAGAGTAGCCAAAAATTGTACTCAAGTAAAAGTAGTCATCCAAATAATTACTTGAGTAAGAGTAAAAAAGTGCTCGGTGAAAAAACTACTCAAGTACTGAGTAACTGTTGAGTAACGTCTGATTTATTTGTTAACACAAGCATTCAATCAGACAGACAAAAATACTAAATAATCATCTTTAGGCAAATAGAGTTCATCCAATTGATAAAATAAATTGAATTGATTTAATTAATTACAAAATAGCTTAAATTAAAATAATCCAGGTAAATTCAAGTACTTAAATAAAAAAATAAAAGAGACTTAGGAAATGTTTAAAACATATGTAACCCATATGTAACCTAAAAAACAAACATTCACCTATCCATGGGGGGGAAAAACGAGTTTAGGAAACTTAGCGCTACATGTTTCCTCAAGTTAGATGTTGAGTTTCTGCTGAAATGTGCGTTTGTTTTGGTTGACACAGAAGACACATAATGTAGCTGCTGTTTCTCACTCTTTGTAAGGTAAACATGCTTTCAGTATGAGGCCTCGTCTGCGTCTTCATTTCCCACCGTTGGTTCTGACATTTTTCATCTGTTTCTTTGTTTGTTTGCTACGACTGCTAATGCTAAAGCTAACCCGTCCCGCCGCTGAGATTGAGTACGGTCACGTGACCAGACTGCACGGCTGCGTCTGATTGGTGGAACACAGTCAGGTGGTAGAGCCTTTGGCGGAAGTCTCTCTCTCTGTCAGAATAAAACATTAAAATGAGGCGTACGTGGGGGGATAAAAATAATGAGGCGTAGAATACCAAAGAGGTAAGAAGAAAAGTAACCAGCTCATTGTAGCCTAATGTAGCGGAGTAAGAGGACAGTTTCTGCTGCACACATCTACTCAAGGAAAAGTAAAAAGTATAGAGATTTCAAACTACCCCTTGAAGTATAACTTTTTCAAAAACTTACTCAAGTAAATGTAACTGGTTACTACCCACCTCTGATGACAGAGGTGGGTAGGTTGCAGGTTGCTGGACCTGCTATCTTCTCAGGCCTGAGGGCGTTTCTTCAGGTTTCTTTAAGGGCTTTCATGTTGTGTTTCCAGTGTTCTGGACAGTTTCCAGTCTTCCACAAAGCCCTCAGGTTTCAGAGGCCTTCTTTAAAATGAAGGGCTCAGTTAGTTTTCTGCCACCTTGGAACATAAAAAAATGTGCTCATGTATGTGCACGACTTTCTGCCAACAGGCCTGTAATGCACGTTTTCGCGTTTCACAGATAAAATCGGACGAGACAGCCTGGAAAGGTTTGGAAACTCACAGAAAATGTGTTCATGGGCTGAATATGGGCTGAACGGGCCGACTCTCGGCTTCGATGTGTGCAGCTGCGTTCAGATTGGAGTAAAGCTTCAGGAGCTGCAGCTCTTTGATGCGAAGAACCATGTTTTTTTGTTTTTTTAAATGTGTTTATTAAAGCTGCGGTCGGCAACTTTTTTTTAGTCATATTAGCTTGAACTGTCATGGGATTCTGGAAGTAGAATATTAAATAGGCTGTTTAGGAAAAATAATTAAATCTGTAGCTCCCTCTGAAGCCTGTAATCATGCTTGCAAAAACCGAGCGCTCCCGGCTGTTTTTAACCAATCACGTTAGGGTGGAGGAATCCTACCTGTCAATCACAGCTTGTGCACACGCTGCTGAGCGTGAGTCTGCCCCAGCTTGTGTGCGCTCACACTGGTGTGAACTCACGTGCACAACCTCGTCCACAGAGGGGGAGGGGTTTGGGGGGCGATTCGGAGCTTGTTAGAGGTTGGGGGAGGGACCTGAAAGTTGTATCAGTTCGAATTTTCCGACTTTAGACTCGCAATTTTGAAAACCTGCCGACTGCAGCTTTAATTTTCCTTTTTCAACATAAACAAACACAAAACTCCAACACAATGACTCAGTTACACACAATCAGTATCCATATCGATAAAGACAGTAAAAAAAAAAAAGTACATAAATGGGTAAATAAAAGAAAATAAGTAATTATGACCCTCCAGAGAATCCCTGTAAAAGAATGGAAGATACATTGGGATTCAAGTTATTCAAATAAGGTTTCCAAACCTCATAAAATTGTTTGGAGTTTGAATGTGATACAGAGGCAGCAACTCAAACAGCACTTTATGCCGTCCCTTAACATTTGGTTCCTTATTGCTAATCCACTGCAATAAAATATTCTTCCTTGCTGCAAATGTAAGAATACAAAACAGTCTTTGATTTGTTAACCTCACACCTTTAGCAGGAAGGCCGGATATAAGAGACAATGGGTCCATCCCCAGCTTTAATCCCAGCATCTTTTCAATTTCTGTTAAGAGACCGATATTTCTGCAGCTTATGGCAGGACCAAAGACACTGAGTTACAGCCAATTTCTGTTTTACATTTAAGACACATTGGAGACAAACTAGGGTTGAACTTGTGTCTGTGATTAGGAGAATATATGCATCCTATCCACAATCTGAATCTGTATGGATTTGATGCGGAAGAACGCTGTTTTTAAGAGTAAACAGGATCATCGTCTCAGTGCTGAGTTATGTAAGAGCAGCGAAGAGGTGTGCACGTGTGTGTGTGCACGTGCACGTGCGTGTGCACGCTTTCCCAGCTCCAACCCACTGGAAATGTGAGCAGCAGCTGTGGAAGATCTATTTAAAACACACGCTCGTGCACGCAGTCCCCGTTACCGTGACAACGCGCTTCTTCATATGCAACGGTTGCCCCTGACAACAGTCTTCCCCTCCTTTCTGGAGCTGCTGAAACTGAAAGGAAGCTGGTTTCTGTCCCTGATCCCTGGATCTGCGTCCTCGTCTTATTCTCATTCAGGAGGCGGAAGATCAAAGAACGCGCACGCCGAGCGGCGTGCTGAGGCGCGGCGGCGGCGTGCGCGTTCTTTAAAACAGCAGGTGGTCGGCTCACAGGCAGAAACCCCGAGAGAGCAGTGAGGAGTTGTTTAAAATGGTTACAGGTCCAACAGGGAGAGCATCTGGAGCTGGGGATGGACGGGAAAAGTCAGAGTCTGTGTTTGAATCCGCATACTTCTCCTACTTTTCCTACTTCTCCTACTACTCATACTGACTTTTTGAGTTAGTATGCGAGTTTGAGTAAGCAGAAGTTCCCGGATGCATACTAGATTCTCCTAAATGTTGGGTATGCATCATGAGGTTACTACTCATACTCAAACTACCCAAGATGCAACGTAACGTGACGTCGCCGATCGTCATTTCCTGTCAAAACGGCAGTTTCAAGCTAGCTACAACGAGGGTAGCTTCACTTCCTGTTTTCAAAACAAAAGCACCAATTGTATCCTAATGGCTTTCCCTATGATAAAAGGCAACGGGTATTTTATTTTGTGAAAATAACCGGAAGTGCGTTGCTCACTGCGGCTAGCTTTAGTAGCGCCGAATTCGTGGGAACTAAATTGTAAACAGCCGGTATTTTGTCAGGTTTTCAACACGTTGGGGATCTAAACGACTACTTTCTCGCCTGAAAATGTTTCAAATGTTGCTAAAGTTTACAGAGTTTAGAGCTTAAGGGAAATCAGCTTCAGGCCGGCTGATTTCGGCTCGGGCAGGAGAGAAATGCATTGTGGGTAAACGCTCTGCATACTGTCTGATCGATGAGTATGTAGTATGCAGTATGTAGTATGTAGTATGCAGTATGTAGTATGCAGTATGGAAGTATGTAGTATGTAGTATGCAGTATGTAGTATGCAGTATGCAGTATGTAGTATGCAGTATGTAGTATGTGGTTTCAAACACAGTCTGAGTCTCCTGCAGGCTGCATAGCTCACGTTCCCCTCGGCAGGAAACCCTCTGATTTGTCTGGAAGTCTGTTCTGAAGCCACGTTTCCACACGTCACATCCCGCTTCAGTCCAGATGAGATTCAGAACACCGACTGTTAACCCCATGAAAGGCGTTATGCAGCTGAAAGGGTTCAGGATCTGATAGAACGAACCAGTTTCTGCAACATACCAGAGCCAATTGTGCGGGTCGTACTGTGTCTCATTTCTTCCTGCTTCCTTTAAAGTGTCCTGATCAACAGTTCTCCAGCTTTCAGAGTTTCTCTTTGGACATTTTCTGCTTCTTCCCTCATCTTCAGTCCTTGTACCTGAGCATCTTCAGAGGAATGTGTTTTTTCTTTGTTAAGCCACTTAACTCTGAGCTGTGAACCATTCAGGCAGGAAAAAGGCTCCTAACTCAAGGGATGAACCAGTGTTGTGTCCAATGTTCCCTGTAATGTTTCATGTGTCTGGGCTCCCTGAGCACACTGAGGACCACTGTGAGCAGCATCAGGTGTGCACGCTGTGGCCTCACACCTGTATCTCACCTGTTTAAAACCTCAGATCATAGCAAGTTTCATGGCTTATAAAAATAATAAAATCACAGCAGCAATTTTCATTAGTTTACTTTTAATATCAGAGATTTGGCCCAATTAAAATGAAAAAGACAGAAATCTTGTTGTTCATGAGATGTGTAGTATGTTATATATGAGAGTCATGCATGCAGCCTGCATGTTTTGCAGAGTAGACCAGTTTCACCGCTTGTTCTTCTATTTGTACTCAGACAGCATTTCTTTTTTTTTCTTTTTTCCCCAACATTATCTTTATTGAGTTTAACATGTTTCCAAAACACACATATATTCAGAAATCAGAGTGCTCTCATATCCAAGGAGACATCAGGGGCAAAGTTATTATCCAACATTCAAATTGTCCTTCCTTGCAAGTCAGATATTTATGAGATAATATAGAGCAACACTTAGTACAAGTATAAAACAAAAGAAACAACAACAACAACAACCAGAACAATAAACGTTTCTCTATCTTGTCAAGAATAAGCCCATATTATTTCACTATTGTACCAATATGGTTCGCATTTCTGTTTTACTTTGGCTCGGTGAGTGGATGTGTCGCTGGCGCTGCCCGTTGGTTTTCGCCATGATAATGCTGCGTGTACACCAAGAGCGACCTACGCTGCCTGAGCGCCGGAAATCATTATTTCTCTATGGAGGGTGAGCTACCTGCGCTACCAGAGCGGATTCCAGCGATTAAACTCAAGCTAACATTATGGTAATGAGCTATGACGCGGTTCGGTGAAAACCAATGACAATCCACAGATTGTAGGGGTCCGACAATCCGCGGGGTTCGCGGAAACAGACGTGTAAACTTTGGTTCCTATCCAAACAATAGTCGTTTAATCCTGAGACTGTTGCAATTGCCGTGTCGAGTGCTTCAATACAATAGTGTAGTAACCCCACGCATACCTTTCTCACTGCAATTAAGTTTTATTTCGGATTTATTTCGGATTTTATTTCAAATTTAGTTTATTTTCACAGCTGCCTCTGCTATTCCTGCTCTTCTCAGGTGTACCTAATGTAGTTTTACATAATTTGTAACGTGATGTATATCTTGTATAACAAATTGTAAATAACAACACGTTTATTCGTGTCCCTGCCCTCTCTTTCCTCTTGTTTTTTCTGCGGGGGTGCTGCACAGCCGCGGGGCCTTTAAGAATGGAACATTCTAAATGTGACGTCATGAGCGAACAAAGCTACCAAAGCAAATTCTCAAGCCAAGCTTCTCCAGCTACCAGGTAGCGTAGGTCGCTCCTGGTGTACACGCAGCATAAGGGGCGTGTCTTAGCTCCTAACTCCACCGCACTGTTGTTAGCTAGCTAACCTGCACGGCCCGTATGGGCACATATGCAAGCACCGTCAATGCTCTGATTGGCTGCATAGCGTAAGCAAACCGTATCATTGGCTGAACACCTGTCACTCACTGCGTTACATTGAAAAATGGTACAGAAAAACATTAGGTCTGGTATTAGATATTAATTAATACGTTTATGGTGAATTTTACTTTATGCGCTGCATAGATTTTCTTGTGCGCTGAGAATGTGCGAGCAGCTCAGAGGGAACATTGGCTGTGTCCACGCAGAACAGACAACTTAGCAAAGAAGCCGTCTTAAACTGGATCTTTAGGCACTTTGTTCCCAGCAGCCTGTCACAGAGACACGTCATTTGTTCCCATTTCTTTAGCTGCATGTGTGAAAAACAGCAAAGATAACACAGTGTGACAGACAGAAAACAGGATTTCTGCAGCAACAAGGTGATGAGGTCACGATGGAGGAAATATATTCCAAACATCCGGTGGATGCTGTGAAAGGGGCTCACCGTGATCTTTCCCTCACACTCAACAGGTACTTTTAATGCCTAAACCTAACCAGGTGGTTTGGGTTCTTCAACCAGAAGAACAGAACAACAGCAGCCTCTTTTGTTCCCGTTTACTTCCTAAATTCAGTGTTTCTGATGTGTAAGAAGTTACTTCTGGTTGTGTTTACCTCTTTAGGCGTCAACCACTTCAGCCTCTATGTTCTCAGTGAGATTAGGGACGGGAATGGATGCATTTTTATTGATTCTTCACCAAGTTTCTTCATAAGAAAACAATAATGTTTAGATGAATGTTGGTCAGATGCCGAAGAGTCTGAATTCCACTTAATTTTTACGAGGAAACTGGACAAGTGGAGGACAAAAGAAGAAGTGTCAGGCCTAAAGAACTATCTCCAGCAGATGAACAGGATCTGAAAGTGATGTCCTTAAGAAAGAGGAAAACATCCAGCAAAGACCTGACACAGGAGCTGAGAGATGCATCTGGACCTTCAGCTGACCCATCTGCTGTTGGCCCAAGCCTCATCAGAAATGGTCTCCATGGAAGGGTGGCTGTCAGGAAGCCGTTCTTAAGGAAGGGAAACAGGGAGAAAAGGCTGAGCTGTGCCAAAGGACCAACCCAGTCTCTCAGAAAAACCTGTGATAGCTACGTTGGTCCACAAGGGAAAACGTGTCACAATTTGGCCCCTAAAATTGTGACAATACCACGTTTTATTTGGCCTATTCATTTACGTTGCTTCGCAACCAGGTCACGTGACAATCAAGTTTTCCTCAGCTAAAAAAAGAAAATGGCCGACTGTCGACCTTTTTTTTTCTGTGAAAAACAACATTTTAAGAAAGCATTTGTCTACATTTTGATGGCATTTCTAGCGAGAACTACGCAAAATATTTTCATTATATTCTTTCAGAGAATGTGGACGATCTTTCGTTTATTAGTTTCGCCAAAGATTTTAGTATCTCCTTGAAAAAACTTAACAATAAAACGTTTTGTGCCGTTGTTAAGGTGGTTGCTATGGAGAAATGTAAATGAATAGGCCAAATAAACGTAGTATTGTCACAATTTTGGGGGCCAAATTGTGACAATACCACGTTTTCCCTTGTGGACCAACGTAGCTATCAAAATCAGTGGCAGCAGGTCTGATGGAGGGATGAATCCTCCCCAGAGCCCGGAGCTCAACATTACTGAAGCAGTGTGGGATCATGTTGGCAGAGAACGCAACAAAAGGCAGCCGACATCCAAAGAAGAGCTTTGGGATGTCCTTCAAGAAGCCTGGAGAACTGTTCCTGAAGACTCCTTAAAGAAAGGACAGAAAGCTCGTCTGAGAGGGTTCAGGCTGTGTTGGAGGAGAAAGGAGCTGGGATGTCCGTACTTTTCTCTTTTTTTTAATGTAGTCCATCGTCCTCCACAGCTCAGTGATATAACACGATGATTTAAAATGTAAACATACTTGCTGCACACATATTAACGTTGAAAACCTGTCAGAATGTTGCTCATGGAGCCCAGATGAACCCCCAGAAGCTGTGATGAAGCTCCGTGTGTGATGGGCTTTGACAGGATGCTGTTAGATGATCTAATGAGATTGAAATGAGTTTGTGATCAGATTAGAGCGTCCTGTAATCTGACAGAGCCGAGCCGCAGACAGACAGGAGGCATGATGGGTAATGAAGGGACGAGCCGCCTGTCTGTCAGCCAGCTTAAACCTTTCCAACCATCTAACCACAGCAGAGTTCTGCCGGGCCTCTGCTGTGGGTCCCTGCAGGACCGCTGGGTTTCAGCCGGGTTCAACCCCGAAAAAGCTTCTTCTCAGAGTCGCTTTTATTTATCAGCAGACGGGGACTCGAGTCGCTGTTTTGATGACTTGTGACTTGACAAAAAAAAAAGACTTGAGACTCGCCTCGGACTTGGAAGTTAAAGACTCGGCACTCGACTTGAGACACGATGTTGCTCACTGCGGCTAGACAAGATATTCAGTTCATGTTTTCAGTTTGAATATAAAATTAATGATTAGCTAATATTATCCTGTTAGCCTAGTCGGTAGTTAGCTAACGTTAGCTCAGTGGTTCCCAAAGTGGGGGGCGCGCCCCCTAGAGGGGGCGCGGAGCCATTGCAGGGGGGGCGCGGATGGTATATATATATATATATATATATATATATATATATATATATTTTTTTTTTTTTTTTGTGGCGCGGATGGTATAAATAAATGAATCAAACAGTAAATGACACTGCTAGCATAACATGGACAAGTTTTTGGCGGGGGCCGCGGGGCTCCCACGTAAACGCAAAGCAGAGGATGAAGCATCGCCAAATGTGCTTTCAAAGCAAGTTCCTTCCAAGGCAAAGACAAGAAAATATGACGACACATATCTTGTCTTTGGCTTCACCTGTACAACGGTGGGTAATGATGAGAGGCCCCAGTGTGTTGTCTGTCTTAAAGTGCTAGCTAGTGACAGCTTGAAGCCGAACAAGCTAAGACGCCACTTGGAGACAAAACATCCAGAGCACAAAGACAAGCCACTTGAGTTTTTCAGACAAAAGTGTAAAAAGCCGCACACAATAGCGGAGGAATTAATACTTCCCTGTGCTATGGACATGGTTTCAACTATGCTTGATGACACTACAGCCAGCAAACTAAGGGCTATTCCTCTGTCCAACAACACCATATGTGTATGTGTGTCCTGTTTTTTTTTTAGGGGGGGGGCGCAAAAAATTTCTTATGTACCGAAGGGGGGCCCACCAGAGAAAGTTTGGGAACCACTGCGTTAGCTTGATATGATACGGGGTGGACACATTGGCCAATGATGTTTACTGACAGTTACTTATATCTTTGTGTTTTCACTTTATTAAGATCAGATTCTGCAGGTAAAACTGCAATAATAAGGTGACTTTGACTTGCCCAAGAAAAAATTACTTGAGACTTGAAAGCTAAGACTTGAGACTTGCACATGCGTGACTTGGTCCCATCTCTGTTTCTCAGGCACTTTTAAAGCAGCCACAGTTGAACCAAAGTGCTGTACTATAAACTATAAAGTTTAAGCATGCCAAGAGCAATGAAACAACATCCCATAAAAACACAGTAAAACACAACGGAGGGAGTTAAAGGGAAAAACTGAGGCTGGATGCCAATGAGATTCAGTGGGTCTGGAATACTACCTTAAATGTTTCTGCGGTCTCAGTAAAACTGATACAGATCCGTACAGTAAAGGTCCAGATTTCTTTATAGTTTCCCAGTAAAACGGGAAGCAGCTGCAGTGATTTATTCAGCTTTAAGGTGAATATCTGTTTTAAGGACACACTGCACACCATGCTGAGATATGCCAAGTTTTCAGCTAGCAGCTCTTTGGGAATCACCTTGTTGCTGCAGAAATCCTGTTTTCTGTCTGTCACACTGTGTTATCTTAAAGGAAAATGGCCGACCTTTGTTTACTGCAGGCCAAACGCTGTGTTGCATTATGCTGGAAGAATGCTGGTTGCCCCTCTTTTACCCGCTGGTTAAATAACTTAAAGAAACTGACCTATATTGTTAGAAAGAGGGCTTCTGAATTTTATGATATTTGGAGGATATTTCTGGAACTGTTGAGGGAGAATGAGAAAATTAAAATTATTTAATTTGTTGTTGGGAGTGCAAGCTGTAACCTATATTCTGAATACTTTTTTTTATTTATTATTATTATTATTTTTATTTATATGTGTTTATTTTCTTATTTATTTATCTTATTTTCTGTACTATTGTTCAGACATGGCACTGATCCCTGAACACAGTAATGACCAAAGCAGCCTGCCAGGAGCAGCTCACATTAGTGTGTGGCACGCCTGTTAATAATCAGGCGATTTACCAACAACACAGGTGCCATCTTTGTTTGACTACTTT
Organism: Odontesthes bonariensis; assembly: GCF_027942865.1. Classification (NCBI taxonomy): domain Eukaryota; kingdom Metazoa; phylum Chordata; class Actinopteri; order Atheriniformes; family Atherinopsidae; genus Odontesthes; species Odontesthes bonariensis. The sequence continues at coordinate 3,188,134 of NC_134515.1, forward strand.
TAACTTTCATTGTTTGCCACGGTTCATGAGCCTGGACGGCACACCAGAGGGAGCCGGTTATTATCTCATTAAAGCCAAATATGTTCTGTTAAAAAGGAAAAGGGAACCGTTCTGAACTTCCCTGACAAACAGTCATTGTTGTGCGGGGTTTGGATTTCAGAGCAAGAACGCAGGTATTAAATGAATGTAGCTCTGCTGAAGCTGCTGCTGGAAGATGAAGGCGTGTGGAAGTAAACCCGCCCAAACACCGAGCCTTCAGGGCAGAGATGGGACCAAGTCACACATGTGCAAGTCTCAAGTAAGTCCCAAGTAATTTTTTCTTGGGCAAGTCAAGTCACCTTATTATTGCAATTTTACCTGCAGAATCTGAACTTAAAGGGACAGTTCGCCTCTTTTGACATGAAGCTGTATGACATCCCATATCAGCAACATCATTTATGAACATCTTCTTACCCCCTGCTGCGTCCTGTGAGCAGAGTTCCAGCCTCGTTTTGGTGTTGATGAAGGTAGTCCGGCTAGTAGTCAAAAGAGGCGAACTGTCCCTTTTAATAAAGTGAAAAGACGAGATATAAGTAACTGTCAGTAAACATCATTGGCCAATGTGTCCAACCTGTCCACCCCGTATCATATCAAGCTAACGTTAGCTAACTACCGACTAGGCTAACAGGATAATATTAGCTAATTTAACAGCCCTTACTGGTCAGAATGGATCTTCAAATGAGGAACAAAGTTGGAAGTTGTCGTCTGGCTGTCTGAGATGTTGATGCCGCAAGTCTTGCTCTGTGCTGTTCGTCTTTTGCCGTCAAAATGGTGATTATGAAAGCCGAAGACAACGACTCTCGGTCCCGCTGACATGTTGATGCATATCTGATATGAGTGGGCGGGTCTCTGACTGATTGACAGGGTAGGGATCCAATCATGACGCCATTCTCAGCCTGCGCTCCTACCGGGTAATCCATGTTATTTTTTTTATTGATTTTATATTCAAACTGAAAACATGAACTGAATAACACTCAAGTCATTCAAGTCATCGTGTCTCAAGTCAAGTCGAGTGCCGAGTCTTTAACTTCCAAGTCCGAGTCGAGTCTCCAGTCTTTTAATTTTTGTCGAGTCAAGTCACAAGTCATCAAAACAGCGACTCGAGTCCAAGTCACAGTGACTCGAGTCCCCATCTCTGCTTCCTGGACATTGTCGGATCATTGTTTGTATTTCTCAATTTCACTTGTTGGGAAAATCGCATCGATTTGGAAACACTGCAGTCCGGTGGCGGGATGCCGTCACTACGCACGTAACATAACCGACATGCGTTGTGGGAAATGTAGTTTTTGGTCACCGCACATATTTGACTTATTTATTTGTAGACAATCAGACCTTTTAAGCTCTCGCGGGCCTTGAGTTTGACTCATATGCTCTAAAATAATCAGCTTCCTGGTTCTGTTGGCATCAGGTTGCAGGTTGCTGATCTTTTCTTGATACGACGCCTCATCATGATATCTGATGATGATGGGTGAATCAAGTAAACAGGAAGAGCCTGAGCACATAATCCTCAGGAGCATTTAGGAAATCACCACAAAGCCAGAATTCATTTTAGGGACATGAGCAGTAATTTGTACCACCGGTGCGAAATCGAGGTTATCGGTTTCCTTTCACGTGACGTCATTAGTCGAGATTTATTCGACCGAAGTAACACTTAATGGGGCGGTGATGTATGGTTTATTGATCATAAACTAAGTGATGATATAGCAGGCTGACCTCTGTCCCATTGTGCAGTGCTGGTCTCTGCAGTGAGATAGCAGCGTGGCGTTGAGTGGCTCCAGCCTGCTTTCACTTCATACTAAAGCTGCTGCTTGGATGGAGAGAACGGGAGCGTAACGGGAGGAAAATCCTTGAAAACACTAAATTCGTTTCTCAGAGAAAAGGTTTTGGAAGCAGAAAAAGCTGATTTGTTTCTTCTGTCCAGCAGCATCATGGCAGCAGAATTGTAATCTGAATATTTGTTTTATGCCAAACACATTTGCTATGCCAAGGGAAGCTTGGTTCCCAAGTACTGCTAATTTATGTATCTTTGTTACAATACTTTACATGTAATAGTGCCGAACCTGAAAGGTGGACAGAGCAAAGGAAAAAAAAGAGAAGTGAGATAGAGTTCGAAAGAAACGATCAGAGAAGACGAGTAAAAACAAGATGAAACCAAACCACGAGCTGCTATATCTGTAGAAACCAAACAGAAAACATCCTACGGCCTCTGTGGGTAAACCAGCCGAAGAACCATCAGGAACATCTGCAAAAAACAACAAAAAAACACAAGCAACAACAGCAGCAGCAAGTACATAAAACATAACTGTGGATACGAATGGTTTGAAGCTACAGGACGACACAGCAACACGGTATACTGAGCATGTGACATGTAACAACAAGCAAAGTATATGGTACAGGTTTTACACGAGTTGTGCTCAGTTATGAGTGCAGAGGGCCAGTGCCTTTTGGCACATTTTCCACTATTTTATTTTCAATTCACTGACTGTTTTATATAATCACCAATATTCAACGCATCTCCTGTTTGTTTTAAGGTTCATGTCTTTGGTCATATCGTTTCAATAAATAGTTCATTTAGATATCTATATAGATATAGATATCTATATAGATATATATATATATATATATATATATTTTCAAGGATAGATATATTATTTATACATTTTTTTGAGCTACTTGACTAATTTGAATTTCTTTTCTATTCTTTTTTTTTTTCAACTTAAATTTTTATTGGGAGGATTTTCACAACATTCACAAAAAGTTCTCCTCTAGAATTTTGGACATAATAAAATACCACATGCCCACGCAGTGAAATTCCCATATAAAAGATTATAATCACAGCAATGAAACCAACGAACAAAAAAGCATAATAAAAAGAAAAAAAAAAAAAGAAATAAATTTAAAAAAAACTACAGAACAAAAACCAAACAAAACAAGATACACACACCATAAGCAGATGCATAATAGGTCTTGTCCAACCACTATATACACCATCTTGCTGTAAGCAATATATGAAATAGTCCCACCTAGAAACCCCATCATCAAGAAGCACAGTTCTCCCCCTCAATAACTTTCAACCATGGAGCCCACCGTTCCTGGAATTGTTCCTCCTGTAGTCTTAATTGAAATGTTATCTTCTCCATTGTGTATATTCCCCTAACTATGTCCAGCCAGGTTTCATATCTTGGTGGTTCCACCTTAAGCCAACTAAGGGTTATTGCCTTCTTAGCTGCAACAAGAAGAATATGTAACAAGTATATTCTCTTTTTGCTCATTGTCTCAGTCTGAACTGCGCCCAGAATGGCCAAGAGCGGACCCCTCACTATTGTACAGCTGAAAATGTTATCTATAGAGTCAAATATCTCCTTCCAGAAATCATTTAAGACAGGGCAGCTCCAGAACATGTGAAGGTGGTTGGCACATTGTTCCCCACATGCTCTCCAACAGGCCCCTGACTGGTTTGGATTAAATTTGGAGAGGATATGGGGTGTTCTAAAGAACTTATGAACTATTTTCCATTGGAACTCTCTCCAAATATTGGCATTAGTGACTTTATGTATTTGCAAAGAGATAGTCTCCCAAATGTCTTCCATGATTAACATACCAAACTCTTTTTCCCATTTTTCTTTGACAAGGAGGTTATTTGCCTGATCCATACTGGAAAATATTTTGTATAAAATAGAGATAGGCTTTACTATACTTCCTTGTGTTTGAACTTTTGCCAGGTATTTCTCTATGCTAATATCAGCTCTATGTATCTTATCCCAGTCGGGATGTTTTGTCAGAAAACTTCTAATTTGAAGATATCGAAAAAAGTCTGTTTTAGGTATGTTAAACTCTTCCACTAATTCTTCAAATGATTTCAGCTCTGTGACTCCAAGAAGCTGATGTACAAAGTTAAGATTTAGGTGTTTCCACCTTTTGTATCCTGAGTCTAGCTTGAGAGGAATGAAATCTTTAAGATGGGCAATGCTGGAAAGACCTGATGTTACAGGGAGACCATACAATTTTTGCACTTCCCTCCAGGCTTTAAGTGTAGTTTTGGACCATCTACTGAGTGAATCATCAATGTCCTTGTTACTTGTAAAAGGTGTTACTGATAATTTCATTGAAGAGCAGGAATTCTTCTCAATCTCTAGCCATCTGGTGTCTGTCTTGTCTGCTATCCATACAATTAAGGCCCTCAATTGACAGGCCCACCAGTATTTTTTCAGGTTGGGCAAGCCCCAACCTCCCTGGCTTTTAGGCAGTTGTAACAATTTATATCTGACTCTTGGCCTTTTCCCTTGCCAGATAAATCTGGAAATGAGACGATCTAAGGTGGTAAATGTTTTATTTGGGAGTACAAGAGGCAGGGCTTGGAAAAGAAATAAAAGTTTTGGAAGTACATTCATCCTTATACACTCTATTCTACCAGATAGAGAAAGAGGGAGTACACTCCATCTGTCTAGGTCAGCAGATATTTTATTTATCAATTTACTAAAGTTGGCGTTGAATAATTTATCTATATTTTGAGGAATTGTGGTCCCTAAATATGTAATTCCATCTTTGGGCCATTTAAATGAAAACGCATCCCTTATCTGTTGTGTGATAAGTGTATTCATAGCCAGAGCTTCAGTTTTATTTACATTAACCTTGTAGCCAGATATTTTCCCAAAGGTGGTGAAGTTCTGCATCAGTCTGGGGACAGAGGACAATGGTTCTGAGATATATACAAGCACGTCGTCGGCGTACAAGGAAATTTTATGTACCTCGTCTCCTATTTCAATCCCCTTAATAAGTATGTCTTCTCTTATTGTCTGTGCTAAAGGTTCAATGAATAATGCAAAGAGTAACGGCGAGAGTGGGCAGCCCTGGCGCGTCCCTCTATGTAAAGTAAATGTATTAGACATGTGTCCATTGACCCTTACTAAGCTCTGAGGGGCAGCATACAGGAGCTTTATCCACCCAATGAATTTTGATCCGAAACCAAACTTTTCCAACGTTTTGAATAGGAAAGGCCATGAGACACGGTCAAATGCTTTCTGTGCGTCTACTGCTAATGCCATGCAAGGATGTTGACTTCTTTTAGTTTGTTCCATAACATTTAGAAGTCTCCTGATGTTATCTGGTAGGTAACGACCACTAATGAATCCTGTCTGATCGGGGTTGATTAGGTCAGTAATGGCCGTTCCAACTCTTTTAGCGAGAATAGAGGTCAAAATTTTGCAGTCTGTGTTCAATAATGCAATTGGTCTGTATGAAGCGCAGAGGGTAGGGTCCTTACGCTCCTTAAGCATCACTGAAATTATTGCTTCCTTCCAAGTTGAAGGTAGCTCCCTCTTCTTAAGGGCATAAGAGAATACCCTTTCTAGAATAGGACTGATAAGATCTACAAATGTCTTATAAAATTCATTACTATACCCATCTGTACCTGGGCTTTTGTTGTTTTTCAAATTACGAATTGCCTCCTCTATTTCTTGTTTTGTTATGGGTTTATCTATATTTTCAGATGTATTTTCGTCTAATTTTGGGAGTTGTATATTTAAATATGCATTTATTAAATCTGGATTACTATCTGTATCTTTATCTGAGTACAGGTCTTTGTAGAATTCAGCAAAAGCATCTGCGATTTCATCTGGTGTATGAACAAACGTGTTATCTGGAGTATTATTTTTAATTTTTTGGACAGTGGTGCTGCTACATTTCTTCCTCAACTGTGATGCCAATAGACGGCTTGCTCTGTTGCCATGCTCGTAGTATTTCTGCTTTAAATACCTTAAATTTCTTTCAACTTTTCCTGACAATAGATTTTCCAACTCTTGTTTTACTCGCTTGAGCTTATTAAGATTACCAATGGATGTGGTTATCTTGTGTTGTCTTTCAAGTTCCTTTATTTGTTTTTCAAGATCTTTTTGCTTAGATATTCTTTCCCTCTTTAAGCGTGACGCAAACTGTATTATCTTCCCTCTGAGCACCGCTTTTGCAGCTTCCCACAGTATGATCGGCGAGGTATCATCTCGATCATTGAATTGCAGATATGTTGCAAATTCTTGTCTCACATAATCCTGAAATGCTGATATGCCTATCAAGGAGGTATTAAGCCTCCATCTGCTGGACATTTTCACCCTTCCTATGTTCCAGGTCAAAGAAATTGGTGCGTGATCTGACAGAGTTATGTTGTGAATTTGACAATCTGTTATTCTATATAGTTCAGTCTTTGGTGTAAAAAAGTAGTCTATTCTAGAATATGATAGGTGAGGATGAGAATAGAATGTGTAATCTCTAGTTTTAGGGTTCAAATGCCTCCACACATCAATAAGACCAAGCTCTTCACATCTATTTTGAAGTGCTCTACTCCTTGTTGATGAATGTGGTAGGGGTTGGGTAGAACTTCTATCTAGTAGGGGATCTAAAACCAGATTAAAATCTCCCCCGACCAACAGAACACTGTTCGCTTTATCCAAGACCAAGTCAAATATGTTCTTGGTAAAATGTGGACAGTTTTCGTTTGGCGCATACACATTTAACAAAGACAAGGCAACCCCATCAACCGATCCATTTACTAGGACATAGCGCCCTTCTTTATCCCTGTAATAGGAATCTATACAGAAATTAAAGGATCTGTTTATCAGAACCGCAACACCTTTTTTTCGCCCTGATGGGTGTGATGAATTATATACTTGTGATGCCCATGATTTATTTAATTTTTCATGTTCTGCTTTGGATAAGTGGGTCTCCTGAAGGAAGGCGATGTCACACTTCATTTGTTTAAGTTGGTTTAAGATTTTTTTTCTTTTGATGGGATTATGCAGCCCCTTAACGTTATATGAGACTACTTTACAGCTACACATGTTCGATTATAGTGGTGATAATGTAGTTGAATCCATACCTTGACAACATATATTATGGACTTAAGACCCCATGGTGTGTGTAAGACAAAAAATAATAAACAATTAAAATAACTATATACAATGATTAGAAACAAAGAACAGAAACTTCCACTCAGTGGCCCACATTCTAATGAGCCTACCCTGCCAGCCCCATAACTATTAGGAGCAATGGCAGAGTAAAAAAGGAGTGTCCAGACCATCCAAGTCTGGGCCAGAGCTGTCCGATGTTGAGACAGCAACGCAGGCATATCGATGACACGAATTCCCTGCGCCTATTTCCCCCTGCACCCCCCAGAACCCCCACCCCTTATGTTTTAATTATTTAGAAATTATGGTCATATACCATGAGCAGCATGGACACAATAACAGAGAGTTTGAAACATATTCCACTTGGATTTTTACAGTAAAGAACAAAAAAGGTTTAAATAAAATAGAGATACCATGACCCTCAAACCTATTGGTAATGGGTATAACTGTTTAGAACTATCAGGGCCATACAAAACAAACAAAAGCTATTGACCATCTCACTTATCTGTTTGAAACCATTTAAGACCAAAAAGTAATTTAAGATAGAAAAAAATATATAGAGAATAATGGGGGAAGAACATTGTCCATCCAGATCAAAATAAAAAAATAAAATAAAAAGTGTCCTTATTTTTCCCCTCACGACTCCCACAGTCAGATATTATTTCAGTCCAGAGTTTTCAAAAGATTGGCAGAATGCAATAGCTCGCCATACTCACTTTCTGTCGGAGAGTGATCGAATATCTCTCACCAAGGCCCGCGAAATGGTGTCTTTATCTTGGTTGTGTCGAGTAGACCAGCCCAGCTGATGCAGCTCTCTGTCCATCAATTCTGCTTCAGACAGTGTCGCGTTGATCCCCAAGTGTTTCAGTTGGTCCGCGGCCTCCCATGCTGAGTTGAACGTCTTCTCTCCCTCCTCCAGATAGACACGTAACGTCGCTGGATATCCAGATCTGAACTTAATGCTGCGTTCTTTTAACTGCCGTTTGATCACCGCATACTCCACACGCCGTCTTTGAACTGTCGCCGAGTAATCGTTGTCCATCCTGATCTGAGAGCCCTCGTACTCCACGTTCTTCATATTCCAACATTTGAACAGGATACGCTGCTTAGTTTGGAAGTGAAGGAACTTCACTATGATCGATCTCGGGGCTTTTGACTTAGACTTTGAGACGAGGGATCTGTGAGCACGCTCTATGCCCAAGTCTTCCTCTGCAGGCAAACCGAGAGCAGTCTTCAGTAATTTCTCTGTGAACTCGCACATATTCGCGCTGCCCTCCGTCTCCTCTTTCACACCATATATCCGCAAATTCGACCTCCTTGCGCGGTTTTCGATATCTTCACAGTGTGCTTCTAGATGGTGTTGTTTGCGCAACGTGTATGCTAAGAGCTTTTCGGATCGAATGCCTCGGTCTTCCAAGTCACTCACTCTTTGCTCTGCCTCGTCCATTCTCTGTCCACATGCCTTTAGTTGTTCCCTTACGTCCCCAATCGTTTCTCCAAATTTGTCCAATCTTTCCGAAATGTCCCTTCTCATGTGTTTCATTTCAGCTAGCACTTCAGCCAGTAAATCACCAGAGTCACCTGTTGCTTTAGCTTGGGTGCTAACTTTTGAGTTCGCTGAAGCTTTGTTTGAAGTCTCTGTCTTGCGTCCCGTTCCACTCATATTGATCACGCCCTTGGTATTACATATATATAAGACGAAATTGGTAAAATATCAGTCAAATTAGTTCATTATTATAAGTTTAGGGGTCCATGGGGTTGGCAGCCTGATCACGGTGCAGCCATCAGCCAGGGGGCGGAAACGGAAGCCTCTTTTCTATTCTAAGTGGTAGCCACAGGACAGGTCTTTGCATCACGATGATTTGATCTGTTGCATGCAACAGGTTTCCGTGCAGAAGCTGACGGGGTTGGTAGGACGTCACATTGAGCAGTTTGTGTATATAAGCCTGGATTTAGCACTGAGCGCCCGTCACAATGTCGTAGTGTGCTGCCAGGCGGCGTGGTGCACATCGTGCCTGCAGCTATACGGAGTGACAGCGAGAGTGCAGCAGACCAGCAAACTGTCACATCACAACAAGCAGGATGAGATGTGCAGAGGAAGGTTTCAGCTCAGTGAAGCGTGCCACGCTGGTGTCTTCCTGCAAACGCCACCGAGATGGAAGCAATCCTAACTTTCGGTGTCTTTTGAGGTTAATTGAACAGATGTTGGCTGTTAAACCTGCATTCAAAAAAGACAAGAGTCTTAACAACAAAATGTGACCGAAATCTGTAGACTTCTCTGTTTTTTTTTTTTTTAGTATCTAGAGTTGAAAACTGATGACTTTTGGTTACATTGGTTCCAACCTTGAATTTTGCATGGGTTTGACCTGGTGGGACATGTAGCCGGTGTAATGCTGTGTCTGTACAAGTCAGCAGAGATTTATTTTGCTGATGACTTCTTAACTCCGATTGGCAGCTATTAAGGTGCACTACTCTGCAATAAACATGTTATTTGTTCTATTTATGGCTGTGGGATTTCATAGTTTAAATGCTGTGGCTAGTGAATATAGTGCATCATTGTACAGAACTGTGAAAAGTCTTAATTTTCCGTTTTTTTGTTCACATAAAGCCTTGGTAATCACACAGCCACCTCATTCTCATCGTGTCCACATGATGTTTCACAGAATAGAATAAAAGTCACTTAAATAAAGCATCAACACATTTTAATCAGCTTCTAGCCCTTAGCTGGTCGTCCTATACTGGTTACTGATTATCGGGTTATTGTACTGAATCATCCTTTAGCTGCAGGCCAGTTGACTGTAACTTAGTCCTTGTATCTGAGCAGCGTTGGTGAGGAATTAGCTAAATCAGTCGATCGACAAATCAGCGACTAAGGTTAACAAACATGACACAAGTGGTGCTGCGCTGGAAAAAAAACAGTAAACTATCTGTATCTGTGCATCATCTTCCCCCTCCTGACTCACTGTACACTATACATGTACTGCTGTGATGCTAACCGCTAGTGCTAATGGCCTATGGACTGTGTGCTAACCTTGAGCTGATATTCTCCCTGCTAAGCTAACACCTGTGACTGTATGTTAAAGCTGGATGTTGGTGATATGACTTGTTAAGAGTTTGTACTAACTGCCGCTGCCATTGATATTGTGCGCTAATGTAATGCTAACATGGTAAGATGTAGTATGCTAAGTATAAGCTAAGACTGTTTGTTGTTTTTGTGTCGCTAACGCTGTGTGGCTGTTATTTATTGTGTGCTACGCTAATGCCGATAGAGTTAAGTGTGCTTTTTGCTTTAACAATATTAGCTGTACTTGTTTGCTATGCTATAAATGCTATGCTAATGCAAATGCTGCTGTGAATACTTTGTGCTAAGCTGTTGCTAACTGTGCTAATGGCGTTTGTTTATGTGTGCCTGTCTGTTGTCGTTGTTGTTGTTGTTGTCTACCTTTCTCTGTTTCTCTCTTGACTTTATTTTTCTCTCTTTTTTCTCCCTTTCCATCTCTCTATCTCTTTCTGTCAGGTCTTATTCCTCCTCCTCCACCTGTTCTACCACCACCACCCCTTGTCGTACCTCCAACAACCCTACTAGCATCACCACTCCTTCCTCCACCTTCTCCTCCTCCTCCTCCTCCTCTCTCTACTCCTCCAGCCTACCTCCTAACAGCCACGCCACCTACCATCAGTACTGCTGTCCCGCGCGCCTCCGCCTGCCCAAGCCTCCCTGCGCTCTGCCCCCCGCCAAGCACCACGAGCAGGCAAGGTAAGGGCCAGAGTCCCCCCCCTCCCCCCGTTCCTCCACACCCCACCTCACCCACCTTTTTAAGATCTGCCTCCACCCACCCAGCTGCCTCTGGCAGCCCCCCCCCCCCAACCACATCCACCGGCAGGAGGGGCAGTGAGCCGAGGTGCATTTAGAATGGATTTTATGTGTTTCTGCTCATAAAAGCCTTAATGTGTCCAAAGGTCTGATATTATCGATCGTAAAACAATGATTTTTTTCAACAAAACTTCCAATTATTCCCCAGTCACATTCGTAATGTGTATTTGCTGCACGTTAAGTGATTCTAAGCTAAATTTATCAGGCTTTGGAAACAGGTTTTTAGATCCAACGCTTTGTTACTTATAAGAATAAGCAGCTGTTAGGCTGATAATGAGATTAACCTCCCGGTTTAGGAGGAAAAGAGTTACATGTATGATTTTTTTGGTATGGTTCTTTAAAGAAGTGATGCCTGATGGGTACCATCTGGGTTTAGATGGAACCCATCAGAGCCATTTAACACTAATGGCGTGTTTCCACTATGCAGTCCGGTACGGGTCGGTTCAGAACGGTTGTTTCCACGACCACCAAAGCCTACCGGTCCCATGGAACCCGTTACCATGGAACCCGTTACCATGTCTGTAACCTTCTGTAATGCTTCTTCAGCAATAAGCTGAAGAAGCTCGGAGGTGGTTCCAAATTATGGATGCTATTTGTTATTTGCTGTTATTTGCTATTTACGCTTCGGCACGCACTCCGCCCACCCCTGAGGGTCCCCTTTGTACAGTGGGAACGCAAGCTGACCCCAAAGAGACCCGACCCGTACCGTTCTGCATAGTGGGAACGACACTTTAGTGGCAGCACCGACCGTTTGGTTTAGGAGGAAAAAAGTAACATGTATGATGTGTTTCACAGATCTTTTTTTGTATGATTCTTTAAAGAAGTGATGCCTGAGTGGGTTCAGGTGTTACCCATCAGAGCCATTTAACACTCAGATTACAGGATGAAGAAGTTTATATCAGGGAAACTAAGCTAATCCGTTTATGACTTTAAATCTTGGAGTTTTACTTACTTAAATATTCTGAAATGTAAAATGTTGTGTCTAAATTAAGTTAAAACCCTGAAAATATTACCCAGAATCCACATGATTGGAAGCGTGATCTGCCTCCAGCTGCAGGATGTCTGAAACATCTGTAGCTCGTGCATTAAGATTCAGTTTGGGTTGAAGTCGGTCGAATTCGCCCTAAATGCATTTCTGCTTCGAGTCTCACCTGCTCCCTCCCCCACCTTAACCCCACCCCCCCCACACACACACAGTGTAATAACCTGTTATAATAAACTGACTCACCCACAAACACACAGAACAGCACTGAAGGTGAAGCAGCCTCTCCGACCGCTCCATCCCTGCCATCCTCCTCCTCCCTAAAACACCATCAGCACTCTCTCTATCTCCTCAGCCACCTCCATCCTCACCCACCTCCCTCATCCCCCCTCATCCTCCACGCTGCTCTGAAACAAGCCGTCAGGAAGCCGAGCACCAAACAGCATCACAGAGAGAAAGCCGTTGCTTTACTCTCTAATCTGGGTCTGATTTTACCGCATTTCCTCGTTTCTGAAGGTATAGACAACAAAAAGGGTTTAAAACATTCAGCTATGAAGCTTCTGTTTCCAAAGCACAACGACTGAAAGCCACGTTAACACAGCAGAACGTAAAAACTAGGGCTGGGTGAGTTAATTCGTTAAAATAAATAATAACTCGCTAATTATTGTTATTATTATTATATACAATATACCATTATATACAATAATAATAATAGTATATTATTATAGTATAATATTATATAGTAATATATAGTATATTATTATATACAAGTTTCTTTAATGTTTCTTTAATAAGTTTAATTGAGTCAAAGATGGGTTTGGAGCCAGCACCTGGTGGTGATCGGTGGTATTGCACTTTAAGGCACCCTTGTATCGCTTCATGTCCGAAAGGATATGCTATGCTATGCTATGCTATGCTATGCTACGCTCCTCTGAGCCCGACACAGATAACGCTCACTGAAACATGTGCAAACAGAAAACTGTCCATGGAAACACGTTTAACCTGAAGAAAAGCCTGGAAAAACACAACGTTTTTAAAAGCTGACGTCAGGCCGACTGAAACCTAATTATTTTTACAGAAGGAAATGTTTCAGTGTGTGAAACACTAAAACACTTCAGGATTAGGTGAGATGAGAGATGCATCTGGACATTCAGCTGAAAGTTATTTTGTTACAATTGGCAGCTATGAATCTGAGCGAGTGGCCATGACTTGTGGAGTCCCCCAGGGGTCAATTCTTGGACCTCTTCTGTTTAACTTGTATATGCTCCCTTTGGGTCAGATATTGCAGAACTTTAACATCAATTATCACAGTTATGCAGACGATACCCAACTTTATGTGTCTCTGTCACCATGGCAACTGCAGCCCAGCAGACGTACTTTGTCAGTGTCTGGCATATTTATTTCTCCAGAACAGAAGGAAATGTTTCAGTATGTAAAAGACTGCATGTGAATTGCAGTTTTCAAGCATGGTGGAAGTACTGTGACCACAACAATAACCAGTGGACACCAAACAATGCAGGTCTGACTAAATGTCATTAGCCCTTACATTAAGCACACAAAGCTGGGTGTAACACACTTTAAAGTCACGATACTAAACTTTTAAACGGTCTTTAAAGATAAAAGGCAGGAAAAAGGCTCCTAACTCAAGCGATGAACCAGTGTTGTCCAACTTAGCAAAGAAGCCATTTTAAACTGGATCTTTAGGCACTTTGTTCCCAGCAGCCTGTCACAGAGACACATCATTTGTTCCCATTTCTTTAGTTGCATCTGTGAAAAACAGCTTCATAGTTTCAACTTTTTTGTACATTTACATTTAAAACTGCTTTCAGTTACCAAAAGAGTCAAATTAATATAAGAAATTCAGTTTAAAAAAAATCCTAATCCCAAAAAAGCCAGATATAGGGACTTGTTTTAATACAATACATCTTGAATATCTTGTTAAGTGAAAAAGTCTTGAAAACATCTTTTTTTGAGTCACATTTCACATGAAACAAGCTTTTTTTTTCATTTGAAGAGGTTTTTAAGCTAATTTCAAGATCACTTTTAACTCAAAAGTCCTAAATATCACATTTTATTTCAAGAAATCTTGACAAGCTGATTTTCACTAGTTCCATTGGCAGATTTTTTTGCTGATTTCAAGCAAAAAAATCTTTTATTTGTTGTTTTTTTTACCTATTTTTGGAGGGGCATTTTTTCCAGTGAACAAACTCTGGTTCTGCCTCAAATTCTGGGTTTAGATTCATGTTGGAACATGTTTAATAAATGTGTGCTGACTCTTTAGCTTGATTAAAAACATCAGGCAAGGCTATTTTATTTATAGAGCTCAATTCGTACACAAGGCAATTCAAAGTGCTTCACAGCTACATAAAATCACAAGAAGGCAATAAAATCATAAATAATAATAATAATAATAATAATAATAATAATAATAATAATAATAATAATAGATTAAATAGATTAAATAAATAAAATAAAAAATAAAATAAATAAAAAATAATAAAATAAAATTATCAGTAAAAACAAATAAATAAATAATAAATAAATAAATAAATTAAATAGATAAATGAAAACATCAGTAGGATGGAGCTCATGTCTGAAACTGCAGCCTGTTAATAAATTTAGAGTAAAACTAGGACTCTGAGGGCTTATAACTCTCTTTCTGAATCATAGTGTCAACATGTTTCCGTCAGACCAGCTGAAACATTTTCCACTTTTGTCTCAGTACAGGATTTAGATTACGTCAAAAAGTTAATTTGTTTGAAAAAAAAACAAAAAACCCATCATGCTCCTGTCTGGATTAAAAACACTGACCAGTGCAGGAAGTATTAAAATCATCTCGGGCTTATCAGGCTTTAGTGGCTGAAACGTCCTCTGAGGGTTTATTGTGGAGCAATTTCCTCCGTTTATTCCCCAAAACTAGGAGCTTTATCACACTTCTGTCATATGTCCCTGATGATTTTCACCATTTGAGTTTTTATTCTTCTACTTTTTATTATTCTGCTCTTGGTGCAGCAGCATCCACTGAATGTCTCACATTCAGGTTTATCTGTGGACGGACTCGAGTTTTCATTTGTATGGAAATACAGGCGCCATGCGGCGTTTTAAAGAGTGCGTCTGTGCGTGTGCAGACTGTGAGAGGATGGCGCGTCATCACCGGAGGAGGCAGCTCATTGGCTCGCACGCCGCCATGACGCGCTGAGGCGGTGGGACCGCGTTCGGCTCACGTTCCCCTGCTGTCTGCAGCGGCTGCACCTTAAAGGCACAGTTTGCCTCTTTTGACATGAAGCTGTATGACATCCCATATCAGCAACATCATTTATGAACATCTTCTTACCCCCTGCTGCGTCCTGTGAGCAGAGTTCCAGCCTCGTTTTGGCGTTGATGAAGGTAGTCCGGCTAGTTGGCTGGGGTTTAAAAAATAAAGCGTTTTGCTTCTCAGAACAATATGCGTTCAACAGAGTAATACATTTGCATCACAAAATGGTTCTCCAGGAAAAAGTCAGACCTCACAATCTCTTGGCCCTAGTTTCTCTCCCTTCGTATCACTGCCTGCTGTGCAGACCGAGCAGCAAACACCGTAACAGGCGCGGCTGTCGGCAGGCGGCAGCAGGCAGTGATACGAAGGGAGAGAAAATAGGGCCAAGCTGTTTTTTGTTAAAGGGGCCAAGCCTGTCCAGAGGGCTGCAGCGTAAACTGGACAGGCTTTTTATATCCTGCATAATTGATCATTTATGGTCACAGTTATTAAAGTGAAATCATGTGAAAACAGCTGCAGACATAATCATAACCACGGCAAGACACTCAACCTAAAACGAGAGCCAGAACAGGAGCAGCATCTTAATAAATCAAATGATAAATCAAATCAAATCTAATTTATTTGGAGCACATTTCATGTACAAAACAATTCAAAGTGCTTTACACTTTCCAATCGAATTCCCTCCATGTTGGACCATTAGTTAGATTATGTCCCTCTTTAAATGTTTCCTCCCACTCTTCTTCTGAGTGAAGCTGCTTTTTAACAGTTTATTTAGCTCTTATTGACACATTTTAAACCTTCTCCAGGGCTTAAAGTCAGAGTTGATGAGCTCGTGCAGTCGGTCCTGGACGCTGATGGATTCGAATCAGAGGTTAAAACAACAGAAGGTTAATTCCACCCATTTAAAACTGTCATTTCGCTCTTCTTCTCTGCTCCACGTCCCCTCTGAGCGGCTCACTTTCAATCTGTCGCTCAGTTTTCAGCTCAGATTATTTAAACCAGACGAGGAAACATGAAACTGCTGAATGGGATCAGCGGGACGGATTACAGCCATGTTTAAAAATCAGTGATTATCGCACTAATTTGCACTTTTCAGCTTTACATTTGCATTAATGTGTTTTATCTGAGAACGGCTCGGCTTGCCCATCATCCCTCCCTCCCTCCTTCCATCCATCATTCCCTCCCTCCCTCCCTCCTTCCATCCTTCCCTCCCTCCCTCCCTCCCTCCCTGTTCTCTCTGCTTAAAGGAGAAACTTCCGGACTCAGATGTGAGTCGGTTCACCTCTGGCTCTGTTAAAACTCCATCATTTCACAGACTGATTGAGCCCGGAGGGAAAGCTGCTTCACCGTCAGGAAAGTTAAACTCAGAAGGCCGCCCCCTTCAGTCAGAGACGTGAGAACACTGACATCTGGTGGCTGCTCTCAGTACTGCAGCCAGATACACTCTGCCCCGCTCTCCTCTGATTATATTCTTCTTCTTCTATCTTTTTCATCCTTTTCTCTTTGGTATCTTCTTCTTCTTCTTCTACCCTTTTTCATCCTTTTCTCTTTGGTATCTTCTTCTTCTTCTTCTATCTTTTTCATCTTTTTCATCCTTTTCTCTTTGGTATCTTCTTCTTCTTCTTCTACCCTTTTTCATCCTTTTCTCTTTGGTTTCTTCTTCTTCTATCTTTTTCATCCTTTTCTCTTTGGTATCTTCTTCTTCTATCTTTTTCATCCTTTTCTCTTTGGTATCTTCTTCTTCTTCTTCTTCTATCTTTTTCATCCTTTTCTCTTTGGTATCTTCTTCTTCTTCTTCTATCTTTTTCATCCTTTTCTCTTTGGTATCTTCTTCTTCTATCTTTTTCATCCTTTTCTCTTTGGTATCTACTTCTTCTTCTATCTTTTTTCATCCTTTTCTCTTTGGTATCTTCTTCTTCTTCTATCTTTTTCATCCTTTTCTCTTTGGTATCTACTTCTTCTTCTATCTTTTTCATCCTTTTCTCTTTGGTATCTACTTCTTCCCTTTTCTCCATCCTTGTCCCTCTTGTCTGTCGGTTTGTCTCACAGAGAGGAGGAAGATGACGACATCGCCCATCAGTTCTGTTGCCCCGCCTCTGAGTGCAGTAGCCCCTCCTCTAGGTAACCGGGGGCGGCCGCCCGACCCTTCCCCGCCCCGCCCAGCTCTCCCCAGGTAGATGGAGGGGTGAACACGAACCCCCCCCCGCCCTCCCTTCGCCTTGGCTGTCTCCGTCTCTCCTCCTTTTGTGACCTTTGGTCGCGGAGCAACAAAAACTATGATCCGTGAACTCTGGGATTCCTCGCTCTGTTTTTTCCACTCTTGAGTCTCGTTTGGCGAGGAAACCCGAAGCGGGCAGACTTTAAAAGAAAAGAATGAAGCCGGCTTTGCAACTCTGCTGCTGATCCAACGTTTTCTTTTAAATCCGGTGAACAGAAACAAAAGGACACCGTGACTTGGACGGGAAAAGTTGTCTCTGAAGCAACAGGACGGACCGCCGCCGCGGTCCGACCCACCCGGAGACGCTCAGGCCTCAGGCCGGAGCTTAAGAAACTCACCGGACGGTCCACCTGGGCACAAACTCAGACCTGGGCTGTGTTCCAAACCGCATACTACTCCTACTAACTTTCTGAGTTAGTATGCGAGTTTGAGTAAGCCAGAAGTTCCCAGATGCATACTAGATTCTCCTAAATGTTGGGTATGCATCATGAGGTTACTACTCATACTCAAACTACCCAAGATGCAACGTAACGTGACGTCGCCGATCGTCATTTCCTGTCAAAGCGGCAGTTTCAAGCTAGCTACAACGAGGGTAGGTTCACTTCCTGTTTTCAAAACAAAAGCACCAATTGTATGGTAATGGCTTTCCCTATGATAAAAGGCAACAGGTATTTTATTTTGTGAAAATAACCGGAAGTGCATTAGCTCACTGCGGCTAGCTTTATTAGCGCCGAATTCGTGGGAACAAAATTGTAAACAGCCGGTATTTTGTCAGGTTTTCAACACGTTGGGGATCTAAACGACTACTTTCTCGCCTGAAAATGTTTCAAATGTTGCTAAAGTTTACAGAGTTTAGAGCTTAAGGGAAATCAGCTTCAGGCCGGCTGATTTCGGCTCGGGCAGGAGCCAAATGCATTGTGGGTAAACGCTCTGCATACTGTCTGATCGATGAGTATGGAAGTATGCAGTTTGGAACACAGCCCCGGTCTCTTCCCTTGTCTCCTATCTTGGGTCTGAACGGGGACTGGAACAGTTCCTCCTCCCTGTCCGAGCATGAAGCCATGACCCCGCTGACCCCGCTGACCCCGCCGTGACCCCGCAGCCCGAGGCGGGCAGAGTTGGGCAAAGACTGGACGCTCAGCAGGCCGTCGGCTGCAGCTCAGCAGAAGCTCATGAACTCTGTCTGCGGGGCTCCGGTCGCTCCTACAGATTTCACCACATCACTCCCAACTCTGGGCTAAGGACTGAAGACTCCTGAAGTCTTGGACTATCTTTGGACTCGATGAGGGTTTGTTGGTGGGTCCGTGAACAGTCAGCCACTCTGCCAGAGGTCAGAGGTCAACACACCCCGGTGGGCTGGAGGACAGCGGCCTCAGTGACGTTTCTCCTGCTCTGTCGTCGCAGCGCCTTCACACCAGCCGGGTTCTCCTCAGAACTGCGTCTCTTTTTAACTTTCACCCACATGTAACAGCAGCTCCAACGTTTGCCACATGAGGGTTGGTGGCGCTCTGAGGGAACAGAACCGTCAGATACGAGCAGCAGGCGTGCACATCATGGAAACTAGCCTGGCGCTAGGTGGACGTGGCCGGGGTCGGACGCCTGCTGGTTCTGTTCTGCCTGAGGCTCAGTACGTATCGCATCCGTATGCAAAGCTGCTCAGAGCCACCCAGAAGTGCTTCCCCCCGTTTACAGTTGTAGGGAGAACCTGGTGGCTGGTGTGAACGTGCACACACACACACACACACACACACACAGATAATAATCTGGAGCGTGTTCACGTGCACAGCAGCTGAGTCAGAGAATCCTCTCTGAGGCGATATTATCACGGCACAGTAAGGGAAGCATCAGGTTCAGGTCACATGACGTGTCCACGGCTTCATGCAGACCAAGCTCAGAGAGTCCAGCTGTTAGCTGTCAGCTGTCAGCTGTCAGCTGTCAGCTGTTAGCTGTCAGCTGTCAGCTGTTAGCTGTTAGCTCAGCACTGTTAGCTGTTAGTTCAAAGCTGTTAGCTCAGCACTGTTAGCTGTTAGTTCAAAGCTGTTAGCTCAGCACTGTTAGCTGTTAGCTGTTAGCTGTCAGCTGTCAGCTGTTAGCTGTTAGCTCAGCACTGTTAGCTGTTAGTTCAAAGCTGTTAGCTCAGCACTGTTAGCTGTTAGCTCAGCACTGTTAGCTGTTAGCTGTCAGCTGTTAGCTGTTAGCTCAGCACTGTTAGCTGTTAGCTGTTAGCACCAGCTGCCGCTGGGTCTCTGATGGCGTATTTGGGCCTGAGGTTTGGTGTCGACTTCAGCAGCTGGTGGCAAAGAGAAAAAGGCCGATTCAGGCAACAATCTGTAACCACCAAACCTGTTCTGTTGGTTCTGCTGGTTCTGTTGGCACCCCTTAGGCCCAACCAGTGGTGCTGTGTTATCATCATGGCTGATGTCTGGTCTAAGGAACCCGGCCAGGATCCCACTCCGAACGGTTCTGGCCAACGTCTGCAGAGCTTCCCACATTCTGCTTCCTGCTCCCTGAGCCGGCTCACCTCACACCGGCCCCGTTTCCATTTGGTTACCAAGCGTTGGTCCAAAGCATCTTCCAGGCCAGGAAGACTTTGGGTACAATATGCCCAAAGGGAACAAACTATTTAACATGCGCGTTTGTTCGGTCGAGGCCTACGAGCCCACCGCTCAGTCGGGAAGCATCATCAGTTGATGAGCATCATCAAAGGCCGCCAACGCCACATCAAGCCAATCTTCTTCTGCTGTTTTCTCCCTTTAACGTTCAATTAAAGCTTCAGAAAGGTGAAGCTCGGTCTGCGTGTGCTCTGGTTTCTGTGCTAACATCGCCTTCGCCGCTGCGGTGCACGTGAACGCGCTCAGCAAGGTGCACGTGAACGCGCTCAGCGCCCCTCAGAGCGAGGACGCTGCTGGAGGCGGAGCTAAAGGAGCCACAGCGGAGCCCTTTGTGTGTTCTCACCTCTCAGATCTGCTTTCTTTCTTTTCTCTGTGTGTTTAACTCTGTAGCTTTGACTCCCTCCTGCTCTCCTCTTTTCCTCTCCTGCCTCCCAAAGTAAATAAAAACCATCCCTCTGATTCAGTGCCAAGTAAATCAACTTAAAGACGACAAAAAAAGATCTGTTTCTTTGCCAAGTATGATGGTGGGAGGTTTGATCCTCCGGTCGTGGTGCCAAGTTAAAGACGGACCCCCCGAGTCAGCGTTTAGGAGCCAATGATGCCGGACACTGACCAGCAGAAACTCAAATTTCTCTTTACTGTTCTCAACATATTCAGCAGGTTTGCCTTAAGCTTCTTTTTTTTTCAGTGCATGAGTTAAAAAGCAATACGTTTGTTTCCAAATTTGAGAATCTGCGTGTATCTAAGCTCATATTGAGTGGGAGGGGTTTAAACTCGAGGAAATAAAGCGCTTCGATCCAAAGTTTTCATGCAGCACAACGACAGCGAGTCTGGTTTCCTCTGCTCCATGAGACCAACGTCACAGCCAAGCAGGAGGAGGACGTTTCCATTCTGTTAGAACTGCTGTGCAGATGTTTCACACCTCGTGGAAAGTCGTTTCCCCCCCCCATGGTCTCTCTCAGATTCACGCTTATCGGCCACTTCCTCCTCCAGATTCTCTCCAGACCCCGCCGCCACAAGTCTTTCCTCCGTTCATGAGTGTCCTGTCCGCTCGATAGCATGCTAGCTGCTCCAGTTGTACAGCCGAGTCGGGGATGTTGTCATTAAGCCAGGTTGCATTGAAAACAAGCGCACAGCATTCACTCACTGTCCGATTTGTTGACCTCAGCAGTCGTATATCATCCATTTTATTGTCCAGTGATCGTACATTCGCCAGGAGAATGGAAGGTATGGCTGGGCGAGTTGGGTTAGCCGCTAGCCTAGCTTGGACACCTCCGCGCTTGCCCGTCTTCCGCTTCCTCGCACACCGCTTTCAATGCCTCCTTTCAAGGTGAAGAGTAGCAGGCGTGTCCGTTGTGGTCGCATGGCGACGGAGTAATCCTAGCTCCTGTAGCGTCACTGTTGCATTGTCCAAAACATCGCAAAACTTGGTCTTGCAGATGCCTAACAGAGCCTGTCTGTTGTACATATATTCCGGTGTAGACGGACGAAAACTTTGCGACAAAAACTTTTAAAAACGAACAAAAACAAACAAAACACCGCACGGTTGGGACAGAGAGAGGCCGCTGCGTCTACACGCGCCGCCAGTTAACTCGTTATTATCGCGTTAACTTGTTAATTATTTAACGCCGATAAATATTTTATCACGCATTAACGCAGCTTTTATTATTGTAAAAGTCTGTTGCTCACAGGCTTTTATTTAGTAAAAGTCTGTTGCTGTCTGCTGCGGAACCGGAAAAGAAAGTAATCGGCGGATTCACACAGTTACAGCAAACACCATGAAGCATGGAGTAATAAAATAAAAACATATAGCTGCAAGCAGCGATGTGGGGGTCCTAGCAGCATGGCGCAATAGGGAAGGCTTGGGCTGCTCAAGAAGGCGTCATGAGTCCATGCACCAAGTTTGGCATCGATACATCAATGCATCGCAGAGATACGGCCTAACGTCCTGTTTGCGCGTCGGCACAGAGTTTGATTGGCTGCCACGGTTAGACGGAAGTGAAATTAAAAAATCCACATGATAACTTTTGTGCGGCTTGGTCTGAAGAGTCTATGTGCCAAGTCCCGTGGAGATTGGACAATCTGTGTGACACGAAATGCTTTTTGAAGGTTTTTGATCAAATTAAAAATGGCGGAAAATCCAAAACGGCGCAGATGACGTCATGGATTGTGATGACCTCGTCTGCATCCAGGGATTCCAACGGTATCTCATTTGTCAAATTTGGACCAAGGGGTCCAAAGATATGAGCAAAAATGCCTTTTTGCTACATATAGCGCCACCTATAGGCCAAACGTCACCAAACTTCTTGGGCCTCTTAAAGATGTGGTCATGAGTCTGTTTTAGGAGTTTGACGTCATAACATCAAACGGTTGCCGAGATATGACCTCACTTCCTGTTCGGCGTTGTCGCCACGCCGCCAAACAGGAAGCCTAATTAAAAATTCCACACAATAATTTTTGTGCGGCTTGGTCTGAAGAGTCTATGTGCCAAGTTTGATAGCAGCTTTGCTGCTAGACCCCCAATAAACTAGCAGGTAACATCACAGCTACAGGTGCTCCTCGGTCTCTGTGGGAAGCTCACGGAGATAACCGGCGCTACTTCCTGTTTTACTTGTTTCAACATAAAAGCACGTATTTCAAAATTAATTTTAAAAAAAAACTCCTGCATTTACAGCCAAGTTGAATTGTCTTCTCAGCGTAGTAGTTCCAGTCTAAAATATCACTTAAAGGCAAAACACACAACTGATAGCAGCAAGTCATTCAAGGAAACAGACAGTGGAGCGAGGCTTCTACATAAAAACTACAGAAAGATGCTGATGTTAAAAGTGTGTTTGCACAACAAATGTTATGGCACTTTCATTCATATGGCAGCACATTTAAAATAAAACTAAATGCTAAAAGCTATACGCTACTTTTGGATTCATTTTTGGATTCTGCGTACAAATGCGATTAATCGTGATTAATCAGGGAAATCATGTGATTAATTAGATTAAACATTTTAATCGTTGCCCAGCCCTAGTTTCTACCCTTTGTGTCTCGAGCAGTTTCTGCAGCTTAAGGCAAGACGACACGTCTGTGGTTTAAAGAATCTTTCAGACGTAAGTGGAGCGAACATCTGGGGTTTTCCCTCTTTCGCTGAGGGTTGTGGATCTTTGTTTTATTCTGTTATGTAGCAAAGTAGCGTGGAAGGAAACACGTCAGATTCAGATTCATCACCACATAGTTTTCTGATGACATCACTCAGAAATTAATCGTGGAAAGTAGAATGAAAGCAAAGTGTGCAGAATGAGGTGCATTTTGCATAGAAAGAAAAATAAAGTGAGTTCGGTAGTCGAACCACGCCCAGGGAAATGCTATTTTTGGGTTTTTTTGTGGATCGAAAGAGAAAGAAAACAGATGCGCCCACAACGACGTCCAGACCTTGTAGAGCATTTATACGTTACAATAAAATTCCATGTCATGGAGATCGTTTCTAAGGCATTCTTTATTGGTTTGGTGAATTCTCTACTCCCAGATCATTACATTACATTACGGTCATTCTGCAGACGCTTTTATCCAAAGCGACTTACAATAAGTGTGTTCCACATCGGGAGGCAAAAGAACTTCAGGTCACAAGAAATCACAAGTGCATTTCCTTCCAAAACCAAACAGCTGAGAGCAGAACTAGTGCCAGAGTAAGTGCGGTAAGTTAGGTGCCGAGACAAATGGGAAGACAATTTAGGAAACCAATAAGTGCGTAAGGAGCTGGGTGATGTTTCCTGAAGAGATGGGTTCCTTTACTTACAGGCTCTGTGTTGCACAGTTTAAAGGTAAAAACTTCTGCATCTTCCCATAAAAGTACATATCTGCACTATAACAACAGTTATATGTGAGTTGGAGGCCTGTATTTAAATTTTAACGAGTGATTTCAGACCATTTACGCCTGCTTTGAGTCCTGTTTGTGGGGAAATGCTCTTCCTGTTACCAACAACACGAAAGAAAAAATGAATTAGCTGCAAAAAATGCCAAATCTGGTTCACAAGAGGAAAGTGTTTCCACAGTTTAGCTGTTTTTTATCGTTGATCTTGTCCACCCAGACGAAGTGGGCGGAGCCACTGCTGTTCTGAGGTCTCGGATTCGTGCGTTTGACCTCCTCGGTGTTGGTATTTCAGTGGCAGTGGCAGTGTTATGATGAGATGACTGAGAGGAAGAGTGATAGATACCGCTCCTTGATGTCTAATATTTATTCAACAATATAATCATTTTCTAAGGAACCACCAGCCAGCTGATCAGAGGGAGTCAGATGGCGTATTATGACCTGTTAAAGACCTGTTGGAAACTCAGGCTGTGTTCGAAACCGCCTACTTCTCCTACTACTCCTACTTCTCCCACTACTCCTACTAACTTTAACTTTTTTTAAGTTCCCGGATGCATACTAGATTCTCTGAAATGTTGGGTATGCATCATGAGGTTACTACTCATACTCAAACTACCCAAGATGCAACGTAACGTGACGTCGCCGATTGTCATTTCCTGTCAAAACGGCAGTTTCAAGCTAGCTACAACGAGGGTAGGTTCACTTCCTGTTTTCAAAACAAAAGCGCCAATTGTATCGTAATGGCTTTCCCTATGATAAAAGGCAACGGGTATTTTATTTTGTGAAAATAACCGGAAGTGCGTTGCTCACTGCGGCTAGCTTTAGTAGCGCCGAATTCGTGGGAACAAGATTGTAAATAGCCGGTATTTTGTCAGGTTTTCAACACGTTGGGGATCTAAACGACTACTTTCTCGCCTGAAAATGTTTCAAATGTTGCTAAAGTTTACAGTTTTGAGCTTAAGCGAAATCAGCTTCAGGCCGGCTGATTTCGGCTCGGGCAGGAGCCAAATGCATTGTGGGTAAACGCTCTGCATACTGTCTGATCGATGAGTATGCAGTATGGAAGTATGTAGTACACTGGAAAAAATGCCTCTCCAAAAATAAGTAAGAAAAACAACAAATAAAAGACGTTTTTGCTTGAAATAAGCAAAATAAATCTGCCAATGGAACTAGTGAAAATCGGCTTGTCAAGATTTCTTGAAATAAAATGTGATTTTTAGGACTTTTAACATAAAAGTGATCTTGAAATTAGCTTAAAAACCTCTTCAAATGAAAAAAAAAGCTTGTTTCAAGTGAAATGTGACTCAAAACAAGATGTTTTCAAGACTTTTTCACTTAACAAGATATTCCAGATGTATTGTCTTAAAACAAGTCCCTATATCTGGCTGAAATGGTACTTGTTAGGCAGTTGTGTCTTATATCAAGTGTAATAAGATACTCAATGAGACAAATATACTTGGTAAGATTTAGATTTTTTCCAGTGTATGTAGTATGTAGTAGGCAGTTTCGAACACAGCCTCAGTCTCTCACAGGAGAAGTTGATTTTTGGCTTTATCTTTAATCCATCTCGGGTTGGCCATCGTTATTACGAAGCTCTCTATGCTAAAGTAAGAGCTAACCGCCAGTGAAACTACAAATTAAGTCACTTTCTGCGGTAAACAGGTGAAAACAGATCATAACACCAAATGTTGACATCATGCAGAGAAGATAAATCAGTCCAGTTAAATCATTCAAGAAGTCTTAACCCAACAGAACAAATCATTTACTGTTTCCTTTCATTTGTTTTAGCACAGAAACCCTCAAGTCTCTTGTGTAGAGCGTGCACATTACTCTGTAAAGTGATCACGAAGCACATTTCTGTTCATTACAATCTACCTGACTTGAAACGGATGTGGTGACAATCATTGCATTAAAGGGATTTTTAAATATAAGTCGTATTTTCTTTTAAAACATTAAAGGACTTGTTACTTTTGCTAGCTCTGTTAGCTTGCTTAAAATGTATTGTATGTATGAGATTTTTTGTTTTTAGCTAAAGTTTAGTACGGCACGACCTTCATTGTTTGCAGGAGCATGCTGCATGTTGATATCATGGTTTTTACTTTCACATAAAATCATTTTAAACGAGCTAGCATCATACCGATTTAACCAAATATCAGTTACAGGGTGTTTAATGCTGTAATATTACTGCTGTGTTTGTTAGCATTTAGCGTTGTTAGCAAGTTAAGCTAGCATTGCTGTTTTGTTTTGTTTTTAATTATTGGCTGTATATTGTAATATGTTAAGGAATCGTATATATATTACTGACATAGAAGGCCATTTTAACCCATTCTTCACTGCTCATTGGTATAAAAAACTTTACTTTTTTAATAAAAGTAACAGCTGATATTTTCTTGAAGTGATAAACAAAACGTGTTAGTCCAGCATTTAGCTTTAGGCAGAGAACTGAAGAAGTTATCTTTCTATAACACACAATAGAATATATTTACATTGTTGGTAGACTATCCATCCATCATCCATCCAATCTGGTAAATAATTAGATGGTTTCCAAACATAGTTATGGAAATGTAGCAATATGCTACCTCAAACTAGCTTCCAAACTAGCTGTCGCCCACATTGCCCATAGCAAAAACCGGCCCAGTCAACGATGGCGTTTAAACAGTCGATCGAATTTTGTTTGTTGCTTTTAATGCATAAAGATGCATGCGGAAAGATAAAGGGAGTGGAAATAAAAGCCAGAAGTAAAAAAAATAAAGGCTAAAAATGGAAGAAGAAGAAGAAGAAGAAGAAGGAGCTTTTCCTGCTCAGGGATGCTTGTGTGCTTTTACAACACTCGGCTCTCATCTGCAGCCCGGCGTGGTCGGTTGGTCGGTCTCTGTGATGATGTAACTCACAGGGTGGACGGGTTGTTTTTGTTTGCATCCAACAGGATTCATTAAAATCCAACAGGATTCATTAAAATCCAACAGGATTTATTAAAATCCAACAGGATTTATTAAAGCAGCGTCAGGTCGTGTGTTCTGTGGCCTCCTGTGTCACAGCCGCTTTGCTTCATCTGATATAAGCAGCAGCCAGAAGTTGGACTCGTTTCTCAAACACAAGGACGTCCAGATAAAGGAAATCCCACAGCGATCATTCACGGGCTGAGGCCCACAAACTCTTCCCTTCAAAGAAAGTTTAACTCATCCTTCACCTGCGTGTTCAACGTTAGAGACAATCGAGGAGTTAAATGCAACGAAGCCAAACATGAACATGGAACCGGTGGACTTATTGTGAGGTCCGCTGACACTTAAAACACAGAAGAATCGCTCTTAAATATGATGATATATGATAATCTGCAACAAATCTGACACAAAATCAGTTTATTTTAATTAGGGCTGGGCGAGTTAACTCGTTATTATCACGTTAAATCGCTAATTATTTAACTCCGATAAATATTTTATCGCGCAGGAACGAGGCTTCTACATAAAAACTACAGAAAGATGCACTACTATACACTACTTTTGGATTCATTTTTGGATTTTGCGTACAAATGTGATTAATCGCGATTAATCAGGGAAATCATGTGATTAATTAGATTAAACATTTGAATCGTTGCCCAGCCCTAGTTTATTTTAATTAGGGCTGGGCGAGTTAACTCGTTATTATCTCGTTAACTTGCTAATTATGTAACGCCGATAAATATTTTATGGCGCATTAACGTATTAAAATAAAGATAAACTAGCAGGTAACATCACCGCTACAGGTGCTCCTCGGTCTCTGTGTGAAGCTCACGGAGCTAACCGGCGCTACTTCCTGTTTTACTTGTTTCAACATAAAAGCACGTATTTCAAAATAAAAAAATTTAAAAAACCTCCTGCATTTACAGCCAAGGTGAATTGTCTTCTCAGCGTAGTAGTTCCAGTCTAAAATATCACTTAACCCTAATCCCTGATAGGGGACATTTTTCTCCACTTTGGGTGTACTTTCTCCTCTAATCTCACACTGGAAATAGTGATACTCATCATATTTGGTCCAGTTGTGCATTTTTGACTATTTTTTTCGAATTTCAAACACACATCATATACAATGCATTTTTTCATTGTGTAGGAAAAAAACTCCTTAATTTCTGAAAAGGGACATTTTTGTCCCCTTTTAAAAACGACCTAAAAACATCATATATTAATATTTTTTTCCACTTTTTTTTTCATAAATCTTTTATTCCACTTCAGTTCTGATTATAACTGCCAAGTTTTCAATTATTTTCAAAAAATTAAACCTGAAAGGGGACATAAGAGAACCGAATCGATAAGCGATATCGATAATGGAACCGGAATTGCTTAATTCTTGACAGTTCCTATACAGTTCCCATCGGTTCCCATCCCTACTCCAACCCTTCTGTAACCATGTCAGGAAGGGTTCATTCCATCTGCTGAAGCCAACTCAGAGGAAATAATTCCACCTGCGCACCTTCAGCATTCAGAATAAGAGAAGAAGTCAAATAATTCACACACGCGGCTCGTTTAATTGTGAGAAAACGCATCTTTAGAACCTCAGATTTTCACTTGTTTTGCTGCTGGTTCCCTTCAGAAAGTGTTGTGCAAGTCTCAGCCAAGAACTCAGTAATCCGGCCTTAAGATCAGGAGAAAGGTTGTTTATATATTTAGAATATAAAATATGTTCCTGTAAAAAAACGAGTGAAAGAACACGCAGAGCAACGACCGACTGAATTTATTTTGTTTCTTTTGTAAAAGAGCAGAAGTGATGCGAGGCAGCAATAAAAAGTGCAATAAAACCAGAAGAATTCAGAGTAAAAGGCAGGCAGAAGGAGGGTCAGCTGTATGGAGCATGGAGGGGTCCTCATTAAGCCAGATGGAAAGCATCTGTTTTACCTGTTATTCACTAAGTTATAATCAGTTCACACATTCAGAGCGTCCTGCACAGAGGATAAAAAGTTCAAACAGACCCGAAGATAAACAGTTTGTTTTTGTTGTTGTTGTTTTTTTTTAAAGAAATTAAGTCACTTTCCAAACGTCTCTGATTCCACCTGACATGAAATGATTCAGAGATTATTTCCTGCTGCATCATCAGGGAAACATCAGCTTTTCTGAGCCCTTTAAAGGAGCATTTCACCAGCTCTGACGTCACGTTCTGCCCGGTTATAAACGGTCCTGTTGCCATGGAGACCAATCAGAGGTCTGGGTGGGAGGTTACCGCCGTGAGTCGACCTCGTGGGCTTCGATTACCGTCTCTGATCAGTTCTGTGTATGACACACGTGCACGCACACGTGCACACAGACGTGCACACAGAGGCTCCCCTGTTTTCTTCCCTCCTCTCCTCTTCCTCTTATATCTAATTTCCTTCCATTTGCTGTTTCCTTCCTGATTATCTCTTTCTGTGAGCGTCTCATGATGTAAATAAGACGGTCGGTCATTCTTTGGTCTGTTGACTTTATTCTTATCTAAATTATTTAAGAAAAAAAAGAGATTGAATGACATACAATATATTATAAAAGTGTGAAACACTAAAATCTGAGTGATGATGTCATGTTGATGGCTGTGGAAACGGTCAGAGATGATGATGATGATGATGATTATGATGATGATGATGATGATGATGGAGGCGAATGATGAATATGATTAAAAACTATGATTCTGAAGAAACTCTTCATGTTGGTGTCTGCTTTGTTCTCGGGTCTCTGCTGATGATGCGTTCAGAGAGAGTTAAAGGTGTTTAAGGAGTTTAAGGTGAGTTCAAATGCTCAAACATGAGGAGAAGTAAGAAAACCTTTTATTTGACCAGCTTCAAATGAAGCTGTATTAAAGGGATAGTTCGCCTCTTTTGACATGAAGCCCTTGACTTAGGGGTCCTCTTCTTTGGCGGATTACAGGAAATCATTATCAGACATTTTTCCAAGGATTGTCCAAAGCTTTGAGGCAACATTTTTTCCTGGTAACTTGTTGCCAGTTTGGCGAGCAAGTTGTTTTTTTCCAGCCCATAAGGCAGAATTTGAAGTTGGAATCTTTGCTAAAGTCCTTAAGATGTTCACATTGACGAGATGCATGAGTTGAATAGTTTACTTTAGGATCTAAACACTTAAAGGGACAGTTCGCCTCTTTTGCCATGAAGCTGTATGACATCCCATATCAGCAACATCATTTCTGAACATCTTCTTACCCCCTGCTGCGTCCTGTGAGCAGAGTTCCAGCCTCGTTTTGGTGTTGATGAAGGTAGTCCGGCTAGTTGGCTGGGGTTTGAAAAATAAAGCGTTTTGCTTCTCAAAACAATATGCGCTCAAAAGAGTAATACATTTGCATCACAAAATGGTTCTCCAGGAAAAAGTGAGATTTTCAGCAGGGGGTAAGAACATGTTCATAAATGATGTTGCTAATATGGGACGTCATACAGCTTCATGTCAAAAAAGGCGAACTATCCCTTTAAA
Organism: Odontesthes bonariensis; assembly: GCF_027942865.1. NCBI lineage: Eukaryota > Metazoa > Chordata > Actinopteri > Atheriniformes > Atherinopsidae > Odontesthes > Odontesthes bonariensis. The sequence goes on from NC_134515.1 coordinate 3,218,286, forward strand.
CTTTGGGAACACGGTCAAAGATCAAAATTGAGTTTCTAAATGACTTCCTGAACTTTAATATTCCTCCGAGTTGTTCCTTTATTTTTGTTTTGCTGCGTTTTGTTTGGACTCGTAATTTGGGTCTTCAGAACAAGCTGATATAGAATTACCTTTGAGAAGGTTTGTTTTCACATTAAGGCACTGAAACGTCTTCGCTTTTAGTCAGCGGCGTCAATTCAGCCAAAGCTAAGGTACGGCAAGGTCACTATGGTCACATGACTACAGTATCAATCAATAAATATACATGCCCAGCAAATAATCACCACAAAAGTCTGCTATGTAGCTTATCTGTGTGCAGTCTCACTCACACTCGCTAACATAACTATGGACTCGTCTCCGTCTCCCCCATAGCATTAGCATTAGCATTGGCCTCGTTAACAGCCTGAATCCCGGGGGCTGGGAGATACCACATTTCAAAAGGGAAGATACTTAGATCAATTTATTTGTTTATTTATTTATTGTTTAATAATTTCATTTGTAGTTCATTTATATGTATTAAAGAATAGAATAATCGGTACAAATTGACACAGAGTAATTCCATAAATAATTTTTTTTTTTTTAAAGAAAAAAAGAAAAACAAACATTTCCATTTTCCCCTGGAGCCAAGGTGTGGCAGCTGCCGTACCCAATTGACGCCCATGCTAACAGTCGGTGTTTAACCTCGCTGATGTGCAGGTGCTCATTTCTGTCATAGATATCTGATGATCTGTTCCAGCCTCGTTTTGGTGTTGATGAAGGTAGTCCGGCTAGTTGGCTGGGGTTTAAAAAATAAAGCGTTTTGCTTCTAAAAACAATATGCGTTCAACAGAGTAATACATTTGCATCACAAAATGGTTCTCCAGGAAAAAGTCAGACCTCACAATCTCTTGGCCCTATTTTCTCTCCCTTCGTATCACTGCCTGCTGCCGCCTGCCGACAGCCGCGCCTGTTACGGTGTTTGCCGCTCGGTCTGCACGGTTTACAGTCTCTGTTAACACTTCAGGAATTACACACGTCCAAACCAGTAAAAATTAAATCAGTTTGATTTTAACAAGAAGAATTCTGAACACCGAACTCGTTTTCTCAGGAAAGTTAGATCTCATTTTTGTTTATATGACTTGAAACTGAAAGAAAATATGAAACCTGTTGGAAAAGAAAAGATTAATGTCTGAGCTCTGAGCCCCCCCAACGAAGCCGAGGGAGGTCAAGGGGAGGCGAAAGGAACAGGCAGGCAGAGGATAATTCGATTAAAGTCTTAGCGGGTGGGTGGAGGCGGAGCAGCAGGAGGGGGAGGAGGTGATCGGGTCCGCAGAGGGAAGTAGATCCAACTCTTCCACGCTCTGTGGAACGCACCCCAGCACTTTTTTTTCTCCGTTTGGTGGATTAAACTGGACTTTTACTGGACTTTCACAGCCTGACTGGAGCTCTTACAGGTTCCTGTTGACCTCCTGAAACCAGGAAGTGGTGACGACCAGCAGCAGAGCGTCGCCGTCTCACTACAACAGATCCACCGAAGACTTTCCATAGAACTCACTCACCTGTTTCTACTTCCTGGCTGCGATGAGTCAGCTGACCGAGGAGTGAGCGACATGTTGAAGGTGGAAACAGGTTAGAGTAGATCCTCCGAATGTTCTGCTTTTCACTTCTGGCTGCACCTCACTCGGTTTTTAATCAAACGGCTTCACCTGCTAACGCGGCAGCTAATCTGTAGCTGTCAGTTATCACAGAGTTTAAATCCAAACAAGCTCATTTAAATATATTTAAATGAGCTTGTCTGCTAGCAAGGGAGCTAATCTGTAGCCACCAGCCACCGTAGATTCTCACAGGGATTAAGTTTTCAGCCTGTGGGCCTGATGACACACAGTGTGAGCTGTGGACAGATCCAGAAAGCAGCTGGATTAATAAATCCAGAAAGATGAACTCAAAGCAGCTGGATTAATAAATCCAGAAAGATGAACTCAAAGAAGTTGGATTAATAAATCCAGAAAGATCAAATCAAAGAAGTTGGATTAATAAATCCAGAAAGATGAACTCAAAGCAGCTGGATTAATAAATCCAGAAAGATGAACTCAAAGAAGTTGGATTAATAAATCCAGAAAGATGAACTCAAAGCAGCTGGATTAATAAATCCAGAAAGATGAACTCAAAGCAGCTGGATTAATAAATCCAGAAAGATGAACTCAAAGCAGCTGGATTAATAAATCCAGAAAGATTAAATCAAAGAAGCTGGATTAATAAATCCAGAAAGATGAAATCAAAGAAGTTGGATTAATAGATCCAGAAAGATGAAATCAAAGAAGTTGGATTAATAAATCCAGAAAGATGAAATCAAAGAAGCTGGATTAATAAATCCAGAAAGATGAAATCAAAGAAGTTGGATTAATAGATCCAGAAAGATGAAATCAAAGCAGCTGGATTAATAAATCCAGAAAGATGAAATCAAAGAAGTTGGATTAATAGATCCAGAAAGATGAAATCAAAGCAGCTGGATTAATAAATCCAGAAAGATGAAATCAAAGAAGTTGGATTAATAAATCCAGAAAGATGAAATCAAAGAAGTTGGATTAATAGATCCAGAAAGATGAAATCAAAGCAGCTGGATTAATAAATCCAGAAAGATGAAATCAAAGCAGCTGGATTAATAAATCCAGAAAGATGAAATCAAAGCAGCTGGATTAATAAATCCAGAAAGATGAAATCAAAGCAGCTGGATTAATAAATCCAGAAAGATGAAATCAAAGCAGCTGGATTAATAAATCCAGAAAGATGAAATCAAAGAAGTTGGATTAATAGATCCAGAAAGATGAAATCAAAGCAGCTGGATTAATAAATCCAGAAAGATGAAATCAAAGAAGTTGGATTAATAAATCCAGAAAGATCAAATCAAAGAAGTTGGATTAGTAAATCCAGAAAGATGAAATCAAAGAAGTTGGATTAATAAATCCAGAAAGATCAAATCAAAGAAGTTTGATTAATAAATCCAGAAAGATCAAATCAAAGAAGCTGGATTAATAAATCCAGAAAGATCAAATCAAAGAAGCTGGATTAATAAATCCAGAAAGATGAAATCAAAGAAGCTGGATTAATAAATCCAGAAAGATGAAATCAAAGCAGCTGGATTAATAAATCCAGAAAGATCAAATCAAAGAAGCTGGATTAATAAATCCAGAAAGATGAAATCAAAGAAGCTGGATTAATAAATCCAGAAAGATGAAATCAAAGCAGCTGGATTAATAAATCCAGAAAGATCAAATCAAAGAAGTTTGATTAATAAATCCAGAAAGATCAAATCAAAGAAGCTGGATTAATAAATCCAGAAAGATCAAATCAAAGAAGTTTGATTAATAAATCCAGAAAGATCAAATCAAAGAAGCTGGATTAATAAATCCAGAAAGATGAAATCAAAGAAGCTGGATTAATAAATCCAGAAAGATGAAATCAAAGCAGCTGGATTAATAAATCCAGAAAGATCAAATCAAAGAAGTTGGATTAGTAAATCCAGAAAGATGAAATCAAAGAAGTTGGATTAATAAATCCAGAAAGATGAAATCAAAGAAGTTGGATTAATAAATCCAGAAAGATCAAATCAAAGAAGTTGGATTAATAAATCCAGAAAGATCAAATCAAAGAAGTTGGATTAATAAATCCAGAAAGATTAAATAAAAGCAGCTGGATTAATAAATCCAAGGAGGAGGGTTATATATGCCGCCATGTTTCCCTGAATTCTGACTGATCTGAGGAAGCTGCTTCTTAAGCTTTTCAGCCCAGAAATTCAGGCTTCGTCGTCTTTTATATGGAATCCCGTTTAACTCCCTTAAATCAGCCGCAGCCACGATACAGGACAAGTCGTGAGTTCATAGCTCGTCTCTCATTAAAAGTGCTGCAGATTGAAGCGTTTTCAGGGTGATTATCTCAGCACGAAGACCTAATTATGTCATCACCTGAAGACATTTTCTGAGGTGGTTTTATCTCGTTTAGCTCGGCTGTAATTACAGCTAATCTTTGCAAGCTGGGAAGCAATTAGTCCCTCTTTCTAAGAACTCTGAATTCCACTTTTAGACTTTGTTGAAAGTATTATAAGGACCGTTTTCCCCATCAACAGTAAATATTTGCAATGATGCAAAATGAAACAGTAACAGGTGAGACTCAGAGGAGGGAAAACTGGGATCAATATGCTAGTTATTGATGCAGTTTGTTAGAAAAATGGCTTGTTTTGTCCAGCCAAGAGTCTAAAACCCAAAGACTTTCTGTTTTAATTTCATTTTCTGCAATAGTGTGAAAACTAAAGAAGCTGCTGGTTGATTGTTAAGGGTTTCTGATAAGTTTGAATCCAGTTTTGCTCTAACTTTGGCAGGAAAGAGTGTTTTTTGGTATCATTCATGGGTTCTCTGACTCAGGTCGGCCTGTGTGAGGACTCTGCCGGCGTGGGGGAAACCATGGAAACCTGTGGATTTAAGTGTGAGCCAGCAGCACCCGTCGCCACCTTTAAATGAAACATTAAACTGAGTATTCTTCGTCAGAAGTCGTAGATAAGAACATCAAAAGTGCTCAGAAAGTCGAGCGCTTTCACGCCGCTGGGTCGGCGATGTTGGCGATGTCGTAGAATGACGACGCCGCGGAGCTCCAGGAAAAAGAAGGCGGGCAGGAGGAATGCTGGGATGTTCGTGTTCCGGGGCGTCTGCGAGCTTTGCCCGATGTTCTGTCTGCGCTCCACTGGGACCTGGATGCCTCTCAGCAGGTAGGAGCAGCTCCCGGCTCACCTTTGACCCCCGCTAGATTTAACGGCTCCTTTTCTCCCACATCCCGACTTTAAAGTTTCACTTCCTGGAGAAAGATGGAAGTCTGAGTCATCCAGCTGCTTCTGCAGCAGCATCAGATGTTAAACAAGAAGGAAAGAAAAGAAGGAAAGAAAAGGAGGAAAGAAAAGAAGGAAAGAAAAGAAGGAAAGAAAAGGAGGAAAGAAAAGAAGGAAAGAAAAGGAGGAAAGAAAAGGAGGAAAGAAAAGGAATAAAGAAAAGAAGGAAAGAAAAGGAGGAAAGAAAAGGAATAAAGAAAAGGAGGAGAGAAAAGGAATAAAGAAAAGAAGGAAAGAAAAGGAATAAAGAAAAGGAGGAAAGAAAAGGAATAAAGAAAAGAAGGAAAGAAAAGGAGGAAAGAAAAGAAGAAAAGAAAAGGAATAAAGAAAAGGAGGAAAGAAAAGAAGAAAAGAAAAGGAGGAAAGAAAAGAAGGAAGAGTTAAGGATGCAGGAAGGACAGAGAGGAACAGGTTGTAGGAATGATATGCACCATCAGATGTTTCTCTGATGAAAACACGTAACTTTCAGAGTGAGTTCAGATATTTTTTTCCCTTTAAGGAACCGTTCAGCCGGATGAGTGAGTTGTTGAATGAATGTTTTCTCATTTTAAGAAGCTCAGAGGAGAGATGGGAGCTGAGCTGAGTGACTCCATCAGTCTGTTTCTGCTGCTGCCTCCAGATGTTTTCACACGTGCGCTGCAGCCCTGAAAGTGCACGTGAGAACACAGATGTGTGCAGGTTTCAGTCCTGGCTGCAGAGTCCAGCTGACCTGCACATTTCTGCTGGATATTATCCCGATGAAGACGTGAACGTGCAGAAACTTCCTGCAGTCAGATTAATCCTCCGTAAACTAAAAGTTTGATGAAGTTACATTCCAGAAAAGCAGTATTTAACTGTATTTATTTACTTGTGCTAATGTGGAACAACTTAAAACATACTTAATACCAGAGATGGGACCAAGTCTCCCATGTACAAGTCTTAGCTTTCAAGTCTCAAGTAATTTTTTCCTCGGCAAGTCAAGTCAAAGTCAAGTCACCTTATCATTGCAATTTTACCTGCAGAATCTGATCTTAATAAAGTGAAAACACAAATATATAAGTAACTGTCAGTAAACATCATTGGCCAATGTGTCCAACCTGTCCACCCCGTATCATATCAAGCTAACGTTAGCTAACTACCGACTAGGCTAACAGGATAATATTAGCTCATTTGACAACCACTTACTGGTCAGAATGGATCTTCAAATGAGGAACAAAGTTGGAAGTTGTCGTCTGGCTGTCTGAGATGTTGATGCCGCATGTCTTGCACTGTGCTGTTCGTCTTTTGCCGTCAAAATGGTGATTACGAAAGCCTAAGACAACGACTCTCGGTCCCGCTGACATGTTGATGCATATCTGATATGAGTTTATTCTCTCCAATAAACACGTAAGGTATGTAGAGAGGGCATGGCTGACTGACACGGTAGGGATCCAATCATGACGCCATTCTCAGCCTGCGCTCCTACCGGGTAATCAATATTATGTCATTTATTTATTTATTCATTTTATATTCAAACTGAATAACACTCAAGTCATTCAAGTCATCGTGTCTCAAGTCAAGTCAAGTGCCGAGTCTTTAGCTTCCAAGTCCGAGTCGAGTCTCAAGTCTTTTATTTTTTTGTCAAGTCAAGTCACAAGTCATCAAAACAGCAACTCGAGTCTCCATCTCTGCTTAATACTACTAACTACATGTCTGTGTATGTGCTTATTTACATGCTCGGGTTTTTTTTACATAAAGTTGACTCACAGACCATCGGCTGTGCGTGACACAGTCTGTTGTTGGAGGACGACAGACTGAAGCTAATCTGCAGAATCTGCAGGACAGATTACAGCAGAACTGGTGAAAGAGCAGCAACACAAAGCAGATACAGATACTTACAGACTCGCTCTGAAGCGTTTCTCTGTGCAAAGTGGTCCAATAAATCCTTTAAGTTTAGCTTTCAGCCCTCAGAGCTCTCCCAGCGTTTACTTTTGATTAGTTAATGATGTCCTTGTTCATAGAAAAAAAACATCAGTATATATTTGTAGTTCTTTAGCATCTTCAGCTCAAAGATGATATTATTAAATATGTGTTTAATTAACGAGAACCTCACCAACGAGGCTCAAACTTATCGCAGTTTTACAGATTGTTCCTTTAAACAGCCCCATGTTATTGCAGGCCTTAATGCAGGGGTGTTGGTCGGGTTGTTACAGGTTGTTACAGGTTGTTACAGGTTATTACAGGTTGTTACAGGTTGTTACAGGTTATTACAGGTTATTACAGGTTGTTAAAGGTTATTACAGGTTATTACAGGTTGTTACAGGTTGTTACAGGTTATTACAGGTTGTTACAGGTTGTTACAGGTTGTTACAGGTTATTACAGGTTATTACAGGTTGTTACAGGTTGTTACAGGTTATTACAGGTTGTTACAGGTTATTACAGGTTATTACAGGTTGTTACAGGTTGTTACAGGTTATTACAGGTTATTACAGGTTATTACAGGTTATTACAGGTTATCACAGGTTATTACAGGTTGTTACACCTCTGAGCTGGATACTTTTCATTTATCTGGTTACTGTAAACATTACTTTTCACGAGTCGTTCCTCAGACCGAGAAACGATTTGCTGAAACAATATTAAAGGTGTCTGGGAAACAATAGGTGCATTCCCACTGTAGGAACCTTTGGCAGTTCCTAGAACATTTTCAGGTTATAAAGGACGCAGCAGGGGGTAAGAAGATGTTCATAAATGATGTTGCTGATATGGGATGTCATACAGCTTCATGTCAAAAGAGGCGAACTGTCCCTTTAACATAATGGACGTGTGTGTTCAGTCAGAGGGTTCCTCAGCTACAGAAGGCCGTTCATGCCCACAGAAATAACTCTGCACATTTAGCCCGTTTTGGGCTCAGTTTGTTGCCACCAGACATCAGACCGGTGAGCCTGAACGGCCTTAAGAATCCTGAATGAACTCAGGAGGAAGACGAGAAGAATAACGAAATGAGGAGAAGACAAAGGCCGAGAGGAGACGCATGAAATACAGGATGTGAAACCCGAGTCAGGAAGAAGAGAGGAAATAGGACGGCTCAAAGTGAACAAAACGTGAACGAGTAAAGACAGGAAAAGGGAAGCAGAGGACAAAAGGTTACAGCCGGGGAGGTGAAAACAGGCAGATTATGGAGCGCGTTTTCTCCTGAGTTTATCGTCTGCAGGCACATCACGCATGCTAATTCACCTGCATGTCAAACAGCCGAGGGCGTGCGTATCCTTCCACTGTGAGAAAGGTGCGTGCGTATCCTTCCACTGTGAGAAAGGTGCGTATCCTTCCACTGTGAGAAAGGTGAACAGAAACAGGGGGAACAGAAGAATTGTGTCTGCAGAGGAAGGACGAGTTAATGAGGAAAAGCCTGAATGTGTGTGAAGGAAAACCAGCTGCTGGCATGAATGTGGGTCTGTGCGAATGGCTGAGTGCGCTCGAATGTGAGTGACAGGCCGAGTGTGCGTGCACTGAAGAGTGAAACGCACGTATACATATCCGCACGCCAGTAGACACGTGGAGGATTCAGAGGCTGTCAGGAAGGCAGCCGAGCGTCTCCGTGGAGGATGCAGCCCGAGAGGGGAGGGAGGGAGGGAGGGAGGGAGGGAGGGAGGGAGGGAGGACAGAGGTTAGACTGAAAGGAAGGGAAGATGGAAGGGGAAGGGGGCGGAGCTAGGGGCGGAGCTGGGGGAGGGAGGTGGACAAAGCGAGGGAGGAGGCTGGAGAGAGAGAGGGAGGGAGGAGAGGAGTAGACTCAGAGAGAAGAAGAAGAAGAAGGAGGAAGGTGTGTGTTGGAAGGTGTGTTTTATCCTCTGAATGGAAGGCGTCTCCATCGTCTGCAGAACGGTAAGAAGCTGCGGCTGCATCTGGCTGCTAATAATAGATTCTCTGTGTGTGTGTGTGAGTGTGCACGTGTGTGTGTGCACATGTGTGTGCGTGCACAACTTCGTGCATGTAACACCTGCAGACCTGCATAATGTGTGACACATTTCAGAGCTCAATGTAAATGTGCATCAGTGTTAATCTGTGTGTAAATGTGATTTAAACTGGAGTTATAAAGGTGTGTGTGTGTGTGTGTGTGTGTGTGTGTGTGTGCTTGCTCTAGTTGTGGGGACAGAGTCACATTGTGAGGACATTGCAGTCCCTCGTCGGGGCTAAAAAGGGGAGGCATTCAGATTATCAGTGGTTGTAATTTTAGTGCAAAGATTCGGTCAAAGGTTGGAGGAGGACCTGCTTTACTTGCTTTACTGTCTTTGTGGGGACCGTGCTGAGTTCTGGACCCGGTGACTGAGGACGTCATGTGGAAACTGAGGACATTTTGGCCCCCTCATACTTTCAGAACGGCAGCTTGAGGATTAAGAACTTGGAGCTTGCTTGTTCTTTGTTTTTTATTTTTCTCTTCACTGATTCTGTAGTAAATATAGAAAAAAAAGCTAGTTGTGCCGTTATTATCTCAGATGTAACATCGCCTGCTCCCAAAGATTAAACAGGACTTAAACCGGGCTGGTGTTGGACCAGAACGTGTCACCGGTGTCGCTCCCTGCCTCTCGTTATGCCCCAGTAGGACCGTCTGATTGCAGGGAGAGAAGCTCCGGGCTGCAGCTGATCGATTAATGACTTGCAGTGTTTTATTACTGACTAAGCTAACACGTAGCAGAGCAACGCAGAATGTGTCCTCGTAGGAG